>NW_025958595.1:0-35905 GCF_023159225.1 Perognathus longimembris pacificus | reverse complement strand
AGACAAGCAGCGCAGCTTGATGCGTAGTAAAAAAAATAATAAATAGACAACTGGTCGACCTCATTAGAAATAAAAACCCAAAAGATTAGATAGACAAACAAACAAACACATAAATGTGGAGAGAAGGGCAGTGCGCGCAGGAGCAAAGGTAAACAGCAGACAGACCTGAATCCTTATCTTTACAAGGTCGACCTCAGAACTTTGTTCAGTTTGTCTCGGTGACGGATAATGGAAGGAAGGGCAGGCAACTGGTCGACTTCATTTAAATAAACAAATAAAAAATAAGATAAACTCTCAGGAATAGATAAATAATAACAAAAAAATTGTAAAGTGGAGAAAGCGAGAGCGCGCGAATGCACTCAAGCAAACACAAACAGCACAGCACGATGCGTATTTATTTTTAAATTGAAAAAATAAATCAAAAATATATCAAAAATCAAAATAAGTGGAAAAGGCGAGGGTGCGCGAGCACACAGGAGCAAAGACATGCAGCGCAGCTTGATGCGTAGTAAAAAAAATAATAAATAGACAACTGGTCGACCTCATTAGAAATAAAACCCAAAAGATTAGATAGACAAACAAACAAACACATAAATGTGGAGAGAAGGGCAGTGCGCGCAGGAGCAAAGGTAAACAGCAGACAGACCTGAATCCTTATCTTTACAAGGTCGACCTCAGAACTTTGTTCAGTTTGTCTCGGTGACGGATAATGGAAGGAAGGGCAGGCAACTGGTCGACTTCATTTAAATAAACAAATAAAAATAAGATAAACTCTCAGGAATAGATAAATAATAACAAAAAAATTGTAAAGTGGAGAAAGCGAGAGCGCGCGAATGCACTCAAGCAAACACAAACAGCACAGCACGATGCATATTTTTTTTTAAATTGAAAAAATAAATCACAAATAAATCAAAAATAAAAATAAGTGGAAAAGGCGAGAGTGCGCGAGCACACAGGAGCAAAGACAAGCAGCGCAGCTTGATGCGTAGTAAAAAAAATAATAAATAGACAACTGGTCGACCTCATTAGAAATAAAAACCCAAAAGATTAGATAGACAAACAAACAAACACATAAATGTGGAGAGAAGGGCAGTGCGCGCAGGAGCAAAGGTAAACAGCAGACAGACCTGAATCCTTATCTTTACAAGGTCGACCTCAGAACTTTGTTCAGTTTGTCTCGGTGACGGATAATGGAAGGAAGGGCAGGCAACTGGTCGACTTCATTTAAATAAACAAATAAAAAATAAGATAAACTCTCAGGAATAGATAAATAATAACAAAAAAATTGTAAAGTGGAGAAAGCGAGAGCGCGCGAATGCACTCAAGCAAACACAAACAGCACAGCACGATGCATATTTTTTTTTAAATTGAAAAAATAAATCAAAAATAAATCAAAAATAAAAATAAGTGGAAAAGGCGAGAGTGCGCGAGCACACAGGAGCAAAGACAAGCAGCGCAGCTTGATGCGTAGTAAAAAAAATAATAAATAGACAACTGGTCGACCTCATTAGAAATAAAAACCCAAAAGATTAGATAGACAAACAAACAAACACATAAATGTGGAGAGAAGGGCAGTGCGCGCAGGAGCAAAGGTAAACAGCAGACAGACCTGAATCCTTATCTTTACAAGGTCGACCTCAGAACTTTGTTCAGTTTGTCTCGGTGACGGATAATGGAAGGAAGGGCAGGCAACTGGTCGACTTCATTTAAATAAACAAATAAAAAATAAGATAAACTCTCAGGAATAGATAAATAATAACAAAAAAATTGTAAAGTGGAGAAAGCGAGAGCGCGCGAATGCACTCAAGCAAACACAAACAGCACAGCACGATGCGTATTTTTTTTAAAATTGACAAAATAAATCAAAAATAAATCAAAAATAAAAATAAGTGGAAAAGGCGAGAGTGCGCGAGCACACAGGAGCAAAGACAAGCAGCGCAGCTTGATGCGTAGTAAAAAAAATAATAAATAGACAACTGGTCGACCTCATTAGTAATAAAAAACCCAAAAGATTAGATAGACAAACAAACAAACACATAAATGTGGAGAGAAGGGCAGTGCGCGCAGGAGCAAAGGTAAACTGCAGACAGACCTGAATCCTTATCTTTACAAGGTCGACCTCAGAACTTTGTTCAGTTTGTCTCGGTGACGGATAATGGAAGGAAGGGCAGGCAACTGGTCGACTTCATTTAAATAAACAAATAAAAAAATAAGATAAACTCTCAGGAATAGATAAATAATAACAAAAAAATTGTAAAGTGGAGAAGCGAAGAGCGCGCGAATGCACTCAAGCAAACACAAACAGCACAGCACGATGCGTATTTTTTTTAATTGACAAAATAAATCAAAATAAATCAAAAATAAAAATAAGTGGAAAAAGGCGAGAGTGCGCGAGCACACAGGAGCAAAGACAAGCAGCGCAGCTTGATGCGTAGTAAAAAAAATAATAAATAGACAACTGGTCGACCTCATTAGAAATAAAAACCCAAAAGATTAGATAGACAAACAAACAAACACATAAATGTGGAGAGAAGGGCAGTGCGCGCAGGAGCAAAGGTAAACAGCAGACAGACCTGAATCCTTATCTTTACAAGGTCGACCTCAGAACTTTGTTCAGTTTGTCTCGGTGACGGATAATGGAAGGAAGGGCAGGCAACTGGTCGACTTCATTTAAATAAACAAATAAAAAATAAGATAAACTCTCAGGAATTGATAAATAATAACAAAAAAATTGTAAAGTGGAGAAAGCGAGAGCGCGCGAATTCACTCAAGCAAACACAAACAGCACAGCACGATGCGTTATTTTTTTTTAAATTGTCAAATAAATCAAAATAAATCAAAAATAAAAATAAGTGGAAAAGGCGAGATGTGCGCGAGCACACAGAAGCAAAGACAAGCAGCGCAGCTTGATGCGTAGTAAAAAAAATAATAAATAGACAACTGGTCGACCTCATTAGAAATAAAAACCCAAAAGATTAGATAGACAAACAAACAAACACATAAATGTGGAGAGAAGGGCAGTGCGCGCAGGAGCAAAGGTAAACAGCAGACAGACCTGAATCCTTATCTTACAAGGTCGACCTCAGAACTTTGTTCAGTTTGTCTCGGTGACGGATAATGGAAGGAAGGGCAGGCAACTGGTCGACTTCATTTAAATAAACAAAAAAAAATAAGATAAACTCTCAGGAATAGATAAATAATAACAAAAAAATTGTAAAGTGGAGAAAGCGAGAGCGCGCGAATGCACTCAAGCAAACACAAACAGCACAGCACAATGCGTATTTTTTAAATTGACAAAATAAATCAAAAATAAATCAAAAATAAAAATAAGTGGAAAAGGCGAGAGTGCGCGAGCACACAGGAGAAAAAACAAGCAGCGCAGCTTGATGCGTGGTAAAAAAAATAATAAATAGACAACTGGTCGACCTCATTAGAAATAAAAACCCAAAAGATTAGATAGACAAACAAACAAACACATAAATGTGGAGAGAAGGGCAGTGCGCGCAGGAGCAAAGGTAAACAGCAGACAGACCTGAATACTTATCTTTACAAGGTCGACCTCAGAACTTTGTTCAGTTTGTCTCGGTGACGGATAATGGAAGGAAGGGCAGGCAACTGGTCGACTTCATTTAAATAAACAAATAAAAAATAGATAAACTCTCAGGAATAGATAAATAATAACAAAAAAATTGTAAAGTGGAGAAAGCGAGAGCGCGCGAATGCACTCAAGCAAACACAAACAGCACAGAACGATGCGTATTTTTTTTAAATTGACAAAATAAATCAAAAATAAATCAAAAATAAAAATAAGTGGAAAAGGCGAGAGTGCGAGAGCACACAGGAGCAAAGACAAGCAGCGCAGCTTGATGCGTAGTAAAAAAAATAATAAATAGACAACTGTCGACCTCATTAGAAATAAAAACCCAAAAGATTAGATAGACAAACAAACAAACACATAAATGTGGAGAGAAGGGCAGTGCGCGCAGGAGCAAAGGTAAACAGCAGACAGACCTGAATCCTTATCTTTACAAGGTCGACCTCAGAACTTTGTTCAGTTTGTCTCGGTGACGGATAATGGAAGGAGGGCAGGCAACTGGTCGACTTCATTTAAATAAACAAATAAAAAATAAGATAAACTCTCAGGAATAGATAAATAATAACAAAAAAATTGTAAAGTGGAGGAAAGCGAGAGCGCGCGAATTCACTCAAGCAAACACAAACAGCACAGCACGATGCGTATTATTTTTTAAATTGTCAAAATAAATCAAAAATAAATCAAAATAAAAATAAGTGGAAAAGGCGAGAGTGCGCGAGCACACAGGAGCAAAGACAAGCAGCGCAGCTTGATGCGTAGTAAAAAAAATAATAAATAGACAACTGGTCGACCTCATTAGAAATAAAAACCCAAAAGATTAGATAGACAAACAAACAAACACATAAATGTGGAGAGAAGGGCAGTGCGCGCAGGAGCAAAGGTAAACAGCAGACAGACCTGAATCCTTATCTTTACAAGGTCGACCTCAGAACTTTGTTCAGTTTGTCTCGGTGACGGATAATGGCAGGAAGGGCAGGCAACTGGTCGACTTCATTTAAATAAACAAATAAAAAATAAGGATAAACTCTCAGGAATAGAAAAATAATAACAAATATTGTAAAGTGGAGAAAGCGAGAGCGCGCGAATGCACTCAAGCAAACACAAACAGCACAGCACGATGCGTTTTTTTTTTTAAATTGACAAAATTAACCAAAAATATATCAAAAATAAAAATAAGTGGAAAAGGCGAGAGTGCGCGAGCACACAGGAGCAAAGACAAGCAGCGCAGCTTGATGCGTAGTAAAAAAAATAATAAATAGACAACTGGTCGACCTCATTAGAAATAAAAACCCAAAGATTAGATAGACAAACAAACAAACACATAAATGTGGAGAGAAGGGCAGTGCGCGCAGGAGCAAAGGTAAACAGCAGACAGACCTGAATCCTTATCTTTACAAGGTCGACCTCAGAACTTTGTTCAGTTTGTCTCGGTGACGGATAATGGAAGGAAGGGCAGGCAACTGGTCGACTTCATTTAAATAAACAAATAAAAAATAAGATAAACTCTCAGGAATAGATAAATAATAACAAAAAAAATTGTAAAGTGGAGAAAGCGAGAGCGCGCGAATGCACTCAAGCAAACACAAACAGCACAGCACGATGCGTATTTTTTTAAATTGACAAAATAAATCAAAAATAAATCAAAATAAAAATAAGTGGAAAAGGCGAGAGAGTGCGCGAGCACACAGGAGCAAAGACAAGCAGCGCAGCTTGATGCGTAGTAAAAAAAATAATAAATAGACAACTGGTCGACCTCATTAGAAATAAAAACCCAAAAGATTAGATAGACAAACAAACAAACACATAAATGTGGAGAGAAGGGCAGTGCGCGCAGGAGCAAAGGTAAACAGCAGACAGACCTGAATCCTTATCTTTACAAAGTCGACCTCAGAACTTTGTTCAGTTTGTCTCGGTGACGGATAAATGGAAGGAAGGGCAGGCAAATGGTCGACTTCATTTAAATAAACAAATAAAAAATAAGATAAACTCTCAGGAATAGATAAATAATAACAAAAAAATTGTAAAGTGGAGAAAGCGAGAGCGCGCGAATGCACTCAAGCAAACACAATCAGCACAGCACGATGCGTATTTTTTTTAAATTGGAATAATAAATCAAAAATAAAAATAAGTGGAAAAGGCGAGAGTGCGCGAGCACACAGGAGCAAAGACAAGCAGCGCAGCTTGATGCGTAGTAAAAAAAATAATAAATAGACAACTGGTCGACCTCATTAGAAATAAAAACCCAAAAGATTAGATAGACAAACAAACAAACACATAAATGTGGAGAGAAGGGCAGTGCGCGCAGGAGCAAAGGTAAACAGCAGACAGACCTGAATCCTTATCTTTACAAGGTCGACCTCAGAACTTTGTTCAGTTTGTCTCGGTGACGGATAATGGAAGGAAGGGCAGGCAACTGGTCGACTTCATTTAAATAAACAAATAAAAAATAAGATAAACTCTCAGGAATAGATAAATAATAACAAAAAAATTGTAAAGTGGAGAAAGCGAGAGCGCGCGAATGCACTCAAGCAAACACAAACAGCACAGCACGATGCGTATTTATTTTAAATTGTCAAAATAAATCAAAAATAAATCAAAAATAAAAATAAGTGCAAAATGCGAGAGTGCGTGAGCACACAGGAGCAAAGACAAGCAGCGCAGCTTGATGCGTAGTAAAAAAAATAATAAATAGACAACTGGTCGACCTCATTAGAAATAAAAACCCAAAAGATTAGATAGACAAACAAACAAACACATAAATGCGGAGAGAAGGGCAGTGCGCGCAGGAGCAAAGGTAAACAGCAGACAGACCTGAATACTTATCTTTACAAGGTCGACCTCAGAACTTTGTTCAGTTTGTCTCGGTGACGGATAATGGAAGGAAGGGCAGGCAACAGGTCGACTTCATTTAAATAAACAAATAAAAAATAAGATAAACTCTCAAGAATAGATAAATAATAACAAAAAAATTGTAAAGTGGAGAAAGTGAGAGCGCGCGAATGCACTCAAGCAAACACAAACAGCACAGCACGATGCGTATTTTTTTTAAATTGACAATATAAATCAAAAATAAATCAAAAATAAAAATAAGTGGAAAAGGCGAGAGTGCGCGAGCACACAGGGGCAAAGACAAGCTGCGCACCTTGATGCGTAGTAAAAAAAATAATAAATAGACAACTGGTCGACCTCATTAGAAATAAAAACCCAAAAGATTAGATAGACAAACAAACAAACACATAAATGTGGAGAGAAGGGCAGTGCGCGCAGGAGCAAAGGTAAACAGCAGACAGACCTGAATCCTTATCTTTACAAGGTCGACCTCAGAACTTTGTTCAGTTTGTCTCGGTGACGGATAATGGAAGGAAGGGCAGGCAACTGGTCGACTTCATTTAAATAAACAAATAAAAAATAAGATAAACTCTCAGGAATAGATAAATAATAACAAAAAAATTGTAAAGTGGAGAAAGCGAGAGCGCGCGAATGCACTCAAGCAAACACAAACAGCACAGCACGATGCGTATTTTTTTTTAAATTGACAAAATTAACCAAAAATATATCAAAAATAAAAATAAGTGGAAAAGGCGAGAGTGCGCGAGCACACAGGAGCAAAGACAAGCAGCGCAGCATGATGCGTAGTAAAAAAAATAATAAATAGACAACTGGTCGACCTCATTAGAAATAAAAACCCAAAAGATTAGATAGACAAACAAACAAACACATAAATGTGGAGAGAAGGGCAGTGCGCGCAGGAGCAAAGGTAAACAGCAGACAGACCTGAATCCTTATCTTTACAAGGTCGACCTCAGAACTTTGTTCAGTTTGTCTCGGTGACGGATAATGGAAGGAAGGGCAGGCAACTGGTCGACTTCATTTAAATAAACAAATAAAAAATAAGATAAACTCTCAGGAATAGATAAATAATAACAAAAAAATTGTAAAGTGGAGAAAGCGAGAGGGCGCGAATGCACTCAAGCAAACACAAACAGCACAGCACGATGCGTATTTTTTTTAAATTGACAAAATAAATCAAAAATAAATCAAAAATAAAAATAAGTGGAAAAGGCGAGAATGCGCGAGCACACAGGAGCAAAGACAAGCAGCGCAGCTTGATGCGTAGTAAAAAAAATAATAAATAGACAACTGGTCGACCTCATTAGAAATAAAAACCCAAAAGATTAGATAGACAAACAAACAAACACATAAATGTGGAGAGAAGGGCAGTGCGCGCAGGAGCAAAGGTAAACAGCAGACAGACCTGAATCCTTATCTTTACAAGGTCGACCTCAGAACTTTGTTCAGTTTGTCTCGGTGACGGATAATGGAAGGAAGGGCAGGCAACTGGTCGACTTCATTTAAATAAACAAATAAAAAATAAGATAAACTCTCAGGAATAGATAAATAATAACAAAAAAATTGTAAAGTGGAGAAAGCGAGAGCGCGCGAATGCACTCAAGCAAACACAAACAGCACAGCACGATGCGTATTTTTTTTAAAATTGACAAAATAAATCAAAAATAAATCAAAAATAAAAATAAGTGGGAAAGGCGAGAGTGCCCGAGCACACAGGAGCAAAGACAAGCAGCGCAGCTTGATGCGTAGTAAGAAAAATAATAAATAGACAACTGGTCGACCTCATTAGAAATAAAAACCCAAAAGATTAGATAGACAAACAAACAAACACATAAATGTGGAGAGAAGGGCAGTGCGCGCAGGAGCAAAGGTAAACAGCAGACAGACCTGAATCCTTATCTTTACAAGGTCGACCTCAGAACTTTGTTCAGTTTGTCTCGGTGACGGATAATGGAAGGAAGGGCAGGCAACTGGTCGACTTCATTTAAATAAACAAATAAAAAATAAGATAAACTCTCAGGAATAGAAAAATAATAACAAAAAAATTGTAAAGTGGAGAAAGCGAGAGCGCGCGAATGCACTCAAGCAAACACAAACAGCACAGCACGATGCGTATATTTTTTTTTAAATTGACAAAATAAATCAAAATAAATCAAAAATAAAAATAAGTGGAAAAGGAGAGAGTGCGCGAGCACACAGGAGCAAAGACAAGCAGCGCAGTTGATGCGTAGTAAAAAAAATAATAAATAGACAACTGGTCGACCTCATTAGAAATAAAAACCCAAAAGATTAGATAGACAAACAAACAAACACATAAATGTGGAGAGAAGGGCAGTGCGCGCAGGAGCAAAGGTAAACAGCAGACAGACCTGAATCCTTATCTTTACAAGGTCGACCTCAGAACTTTGTTCAGTTTGTCTCGGTGACGGATAATGGAAGGAAGGGCAGGCAAATGGTCGACTTCATTTAAATAAACAAATAAAAAATAAGATAAACTCTCAGGAATAGATAAATAATAACAAAAAAATTGTAAAGTGGAGAAAGCGAGAGCACGCGAATGCACTCAAGCAAACACAAACAGCACAGCACGATGCGTATTTTTTTTTAAATTGACAAAGTAAATCAAAAGTAAATCAAAAATAAAAATGAGTGGAAAAGGCGAGAGTGCGCGAGCACACAGGAGCAAAGACAAGCAGCGCAGATTGATGCGTAGTAAAAAAAATAATAAATAGACAACTGGTCGACCTCATTAGAAATAAAAACCCAAAAGATTAGATAGACAAACAAACAAACACATAAATGTGGAGAGAAGGGCAGTGCACGCAGGAGCAAAGGTAAACAGCAGACAGACCTGAATCCTTATCTTTACAAGGTCGACCTCAGAACTTTGTTCAGTTTGTCTCGGTGACGGATAATGGAAGGAAGGGCAGGCAACTGGTCGACTTCATTTAAATAAACAAATAAAAAATAAGATAAACTCTCAGGAATAGATAAATAATAACAAAAAAATTGTAAAGTGGAGAAAGCGAGAGCGCGGGAATGCACTCAAGCAAACACAAACAGCACAGCACGATGCGTATTTTTTTTAAATTGACAAAATAAATCAAAAATAAATATAAGTGGAAAAGGCGAGAGTGCGCGAGCACACAGGAGCAAAGACAAGCAGCGCAGCTTGATGCGTAGTAAAAAAAATAATAAATAGACAACTGGTCGACCTCATTAGAAATAAAAACCCAAAAGATTAGATAGACAAACAAACAAACACATAAATGTGGAGAGAAGGGCATTGCGCGCAGGAGCAAAGGTAAACAGCAGACAGACCTGAATCCTTATCTTTACAAGGTCGACCTCAGAACTTTGTTCAGTTTGTCTCCGTGACGTATAATGGAAGGAAGGGCAGGCAACTGGTCGACTTCATTTAAATAAACAAATGAAAAATAAGATAAACTCTCAGGAATAGATAAATAATAACAAAAAAATTGTAAAGTGGAGAAAGCGAGAGTGCGCGAATGCACTCAAGCAAACACAAACAGCACAGCACGATGCGTATTTTTTTTTAAAATTGACAAAATAAATCAAAAATAAATCAAAAATAAAAATAAGTGGAAAAGGCGAGAGTGCGCGAGCATACAGGAGCAAAGACAAGCATCGCAGCTTAATGCGTAGTAAAAAAAATAATAAATAGACAACTGGTCGAACTCATTAGAAATTAAAACCCAAAAGATTAGATGGACAAACAAACAAACACATAAATGTGGAGAGAAGGGCAGTGAGCGCAGGAGCAAAGGTAAACAGCAGACAGACCTGAATCCTTATCTTTACAAGCTCGACCTCAGAACTTTGTTCAGTTTGTCTCGGTGACGGATAATGGAAGGAAGGGCAGGCAACTGGTCGACTTCATTTAAATAAACAAATAAAAAATAAGATAAACTCTCAGGAATAGATAAATAATAACAAAAAAATTGTAAAGTGGAGAAAGCGAGAGCGCGCGAATGCACTCAAGCAAACACAAACAGCACATCACGATGCGTATTTTTTTTAAATTGACAAAATAAATAAAAAATGAATCAAAAATAAATATAAGTGGAAAAGGCGAGAGTGCGCGAGCACACAGGAGCAAAGACAAGCAGCGCAGCTTGATGCGTAGTAAAAAAAATAATAAATAGACAACTGGTCGACCTCATTAGAAATAAAAACCCAAAAGATTAGATAGACAAACAAACAAACACATAAATGTGGAGAGAAGGGCAGTGCGCGCAGGAGCAAAGGTAAACAGCAGACAGACCTGAATCCTTATCTTTACAAGGTCGACCTCAGAACTTTGTTCAGTTTGTCTCGGTGACGGATAATGGAAGGAAGGGCAGGCAAATGGTCGACTTCATTTAAATAAACAAATAAAAAATAAGATAAACTCTCAGGAATAGATAAATAATAACAAAAAAATTGTAAAGTGGAGAAAGCGAGAGCACGCGAATGCACTCAAGCAAACACAAACAGCACAGCACGATGCGTATTTTTTTTTAAATTGACAAAGTAAATCAAAAGTAAATCAAAAATAAAAATGAGTGGAAAAGGCGAGAGTGCGCGAGCACACAGGAGCAAAGACAAGCAGCGCAGATTGATGCGTAGTAAAAAAAATAATAAATAGACAACTGGTCGACCTCATTAGAAATAAAAACCCAAAAGATTAGATAGACAAACAAACAAACACATAAATGTGGAGAGAAGGGCAGTGCGCGCAGGAGCAAAGGTAAACAGCAGACAGACCTGAATCCTTATCTTTACAAGGTCGACCTCAGAACTTTGTTCAGTTTGTCTCGGTGACGGATAATGGAAGGAAGGGCAGGCAACTGGTCGACTTCATTTAAATAAACAAATAAAAAATAAGATAAACTCTCAGGAATAGATAAATAATAACAAAAAAATTGTAAAGTGGAGAAAGCGAGAGCGCGGGAATGCACTCAAGCAAACACAAACAGCACAGCACGATGCGTATTTTTTTTAAATTGACAAAATAAATCAAAAATAAATATAAGTGGAAAAGGCGAGAGTGCGCGAGCACACAGGAGCAAAGACAAGCAGCGCAGCTTGATGCGTAGTAAAAAAAATAATAAATAGACAACTGGTCGACCTCATTAGAAATAAAAACCCAAAAGATTAGATAGACAAACAAACAAACACATAAATGTGGAGAGAAGGGCATTGCGCGCAGGAGCAAAGGTAAACAGCAGACAGACCTGAATCCTTATCTTTACAAGGTCGACCTCAGAACTTTGTTCAGTTTGTCTCCGTGACGTATAATGGAAGGAAGGGCAGGCAACTGGTCGACTTCATTTAAATAAACAAATGAAAAATAAGATAAACTCTCAGGAATAGATAAATAATAACAAAAAAATTGTAAAGTGGAGAAAGCGAGAGTGCGCGAATGCACTCAAGCAAACACAAACAGCACAGCACGATGCGTATTTTTTTTAAAAATTGACAAAATAAATCAAAAATAAATCAAAAATAAAAATAAGTGGAAAAGGCGAGAGTGCGCGAGCATACAGGAGCAAAGACAAGCAGCGCAGCTTAATGCGTAGTAAAAAAAATAATAAATAGACAACTGGTCGAACTCATTAGAAATTAAAACCCAAAAGATTAGATGGACAAACAAACAAACACATAAATGTGGAGAGAAGGGCAGTGAGCGCAGGAGCAAAGGTAAACAGCAGACAGACCTGAATCCTTATCTTTACAAGCTCGACCTCAGAACTTTGTTCAGTTTGTCTCGGTGACGGATAATGGAAGGAAGGGCAGGCAACTGGTCGACTTCATTTAAATAAACAAATAAAAATAAGATAAACTCTCAGGAATAGATAAATAATAACAAAAAAATTGGAAAGTGGAGAAAGCGAGAGCGCGGGAATGCACTCAAGCAAACACAAACAGCACAGCACGATGCGTATTTTTTTTAAATTGACAAAATAAATCAAAAATAAATCAAAAATAAATATAAGTGGAAAAGGCGAGAGTGCGCGAGCACACAGGAGCAAAGACAAGCAGCGCAGCTTGATGCGTAGTAAAAAAAATAATAAATAGACAACTGGTCGACCTCATTAGAAATAAAAACCCAAAAGATTAGATAGACAAACAAACAAACACATAAATGTGGAGAGAAGGGCATTGCGCGCAGGAGCAAAGGTAAACAGCAGACAGACCTGAATCCTTATCTTTACAAGGTCGACCTCAGAACTTTGTTCAGTTTGTCTCCGTGACGTATAATGGAAGGAAGGGCAGGCAACTGGTCGACTTCATTTAAATAAAGAAATGAAAAATAAGATAAACTCTCAGGAATAGATAAATAATAACAAAAAAATTGTAAAGTGGAGAAAGCGAGAGTGCGCGAATGCACTCAAGCAAACACAAACAGCACAGCACGATGCGTATTTTTTTTTAAAATTGACAAAATAAATCAAAAATAAATCAAAAATAAAAATAAGTGGAAAAGGCGAGAGTGCGCGAGCATACAGGAGCAAAGACAAGCAGCGCAGCTTGATGCGTAGTAAAAAAAATAATAAATAGACAACTGGTCGAACTCATTAGAAATAAAAACCCAAAAGATTAGATGGACAAACAAACAAACACATAAATGTGGAGAGAAGGGCAGTGAGCGCAGGAGCAAAGGTAAACAGCAGACAGACCTGAATCCTTATCTTTACAAGGTCGACCTCAGAACTTTGTTCAGTTTGTCTCGGTGACGGATAATGGAAGGAAGGGCAGGCAACTGGTCGACTTCATTTAAATAAACAAATAAAAAATAAGATAAACTCTCAGGAATAGATAAATAATAACAAAAAAATTGTAAAGTGGAGAAAGCGAGAGCGCGCGAATGCACTCAAGCAAACACAAACAGCACATCACGATGCGTATTTTTTTTAAATTGACAAAATAAATAAAAAATGAATCAAAAATAAAAATAAGTGGAAAAGGCGAGAGTGCGCGAGCACACAGGAGCAAAGACAAGCAGCGCAGCTTGATGCGTAGTAAAAAAAATAATAAATAGACAACTGGTCGACCTCATTAGAAATAAAAACCCAAAAGATTAGATAGACAAACAAACAAACACATAAATGTGGAGAGAAGGGCAGTGCGCGCAGGAGCAAAGGTAAACAGCAGACAGACCTGAATCCTTATCTTTACAAGGTCGACCTCAGAACTTTGTTCAGTTTGTCTCGGTGACGGATAATGGAAGGAAGGGCAGGCAACTGGTCGACTTCATTTAAATAAACAAATAAAAAATAAGATAAACTCTCAGGAATAGATAAATAATAACAAAAAAATTGTAAAGTGGAGAAAGCGAGAGCGCGCGAATGCACTCAAGCAAACACAAACAGCACAGCACGATGCGTATTTTTTTTTAATTGACAAAATAAATCAAAAATAAATCAAAAATAAAAATAAGTGGAAAAGGCGAGAGTGCGCGAGCACACAGGAGCAAAGACAAGCAGCGCAGCTTGATGCGTAGTAAAAAAAATAATAAATAGACAACTGGTCGACCTCATTAGAAATAAAAACCCAAAAGATTAGATAGACAAACAAACAAACACATAAATGTGGAGAGAAGGGCAGTGCGCGCAGGAGCAAAGGTAAACAGCAGACAGACCTGAATCCTTATCTTTACAAGGTCGACCTCAGAACTTTGTTCAGTTTGTCTCGGTGACGGATAATGGAAGGAAGGGCAGGCAACTCGTCGACTTCATTTAAATAAACAAATAAAAAATAAGATAAACTCTCAGGAATAGATAAATAATAACAAAAAAATTGTAAAGTGGAGAAAGCGAGAGGGCGCGAATGCACTCAAGCAAACACAAACAGCACAGCACGATGCGTATTTTTTTTAAAATTGACAAAATAAATCAAAAATAAATCAAAAATAAAAATAAGTGGGAAAGGCGAGAGTGCGCGAGCACACAGGAGCAAAGACAAGCAGCGCAGCTTGATGCGTAGTAAAAAAAATAATAAATAGACAACTGGTCGACCTCATTAGAAATAAAAACCCAAAAGATTAGATAGACAAACAAACAAACACATAAATGTGGAGAGAAGGGCAGTGCGCGCAGGAGCAAAGGAAAACAGCAGACAGACCTGAATCCTTATCTTTACAAGGTCGACGTCAGAGCTTTGTTCAGTTTGTCTCGGTGACGGATAATGAAAGGAAGGGCAGCAAATGGTCGACTTCATTTAAATAAACAAATAAAAAATAAGATAAACTCTCAGGAATAGATAAATAATAACAAAAAAATTGTAAAGTGGAGAAAGCGAGAGCGCGCGAATGCACTCAAGCAAACACAAACAGCACAGCACGATGCGTATTTTTTTTTAAATTGACAAAATAAATCAAAAATAAATCAAAAATAAAAATAAGTGGAAAAGGCGAGAGTGCGCGAGCACACAGAAGCAAAGACAAGCAGCGCAGCTTGATGCGTAGTAAAAAAAATAATAAATAGAGAACTGGTCGACCTCATTAGAAATAAAAACCCAAAAGATTAGATAGACAAACAAACAAACACATAAATGTGGAGAGAAGGGCAGTGCGCGCAGGAGCAAAGGTAAACAGCAGACAGACCTGAATCCTTATCTTTACAAGGTCGACCTCAGAACTTTGTTCAGTTTGTCTCGGTGACGGATAATGGAAGGAAGGGCAGGCAACTGGTTGACTTCATTTAAATAAACAAATAAAAATAAGATAAACTCTCAGGAATAGATAAATAATAACAAAAAAATTGTAAAGTGGAGAAAGCGAGAGCGCGCGAATGCACTCAAGCAAACACAAACAGCACAGCAAGATGCGTATTTTTTTTTAAATTGACAAAATAAATAATAAATAAATCAAAAATAAAAATAAGTGGAAAAGGCGAGAGTGCCCGAGCACACAGGAGCAAAGACAAGCAGCGCAGGTTGATGCGTAGTAAAAAAAATAATAAATAGAGAACTGGTCGACCTCATTAGAAATAAAAACCCAAAAGATTAGATAGACAAACAAACAAACACATAAATGTGGAGAGATGGGCAGTGCGCGCAGGAGCAAAGGTAAACAGCAGACAGACCTGAATCCTTATCTTTACAAGGTCGACCTCAGAACTTTGTTCAGTTTGTCTCGGTGACGGATAATGGAAGGAAGGGCAGGCAACTGGTTGACTTCATTTAAATAAACAAATAAAAATAAGATAAACTCTCAGGAATAGATAAATAATAACAAAAAAATTGTAAAGTGGAGAAAGCGAGAGCGCGCGAATGCACTCAAGCAAACACAAACAGCACAGCAAGATGCGTATTTTTTTTAAATTGACAAAATAAATAAAAAATAAATCAAAAATAAAAATAAGTGGAAAAGGCGACAGTGCGCGAGCACACAGGAGCAAAGACAAGTAGCGCAGCTTGATGCGTAGTAAAAAAAATAATAAACAGACAACTGGTCGACCTCATTAGAAATAAAAACCCAAAAGATTAGATAGACAAACAAACAAACACATAAATGTGGAGAGAAAGGCAGTGCGGGCAGGAGCAAAGGTAAACAGCAGACAGACCTGAATCCTTATCTTTACAAGGTCGACCTCAGAACTTTTTTCAGTTTGTCTCGGTGACGTATAATGGAAGGAAGGGCAGGCAACTGGTCGACTTCATTTAAATAAACAAATAAAAAATAAGATAAACTCTCAGGAATAGATAAATAATAACAAAAAATTGTAAAGTGGAGAAAGCGAGAGCGCGCGAATGAACTCAAGCAAACACAAACAGCACAGCACGATGCGTATTTTTTTTTAAAATTGAAAAAATAAATCAAAAATAAAAATAAGTGGAAAAGACGAGAGTGCCCGAGCACACAGGAGCAAAGACAAGCAGCGCAGGTTGATGCGTAGTAAAAAAAATAATAAATAGACAACTGGTCGACCTCATTAGAAATAAAAACCCAAAAGATTAGATAGACAAACAAACAAACACATAAATGTGGAGAGAAGGGCAGTGCGCGCAGGAGCAAAGGTAAACAGCAGACAGACCTGAATCCTTATCTTTACAAGGTCGACCTCAGAACTTTGTTCAGTTTGTCTCGGTGACGGATAATGGAAGGAAGGGCAGGCAACTGGTCGACTTCATTTAAATAAACAAATAAAAAATAAGATAAACTCTCAGGAATAGATAAATAATAACAAAAAAATTGTAAAGTGGAGAAAGCGAGAGCGCGTGAATGCACTCAAGCAAACACAAACAGCACAGCACGATGCATATTTTTTTTAAATTGACAAAATAAATAAAAAATAAATCAAAAATAAAAATAAGTGGAAAAGGCGAGAGTGCGCGAGCACACAGGAGCAAAGACAAGCAGCGCAGCTTGATGCGTAGTAAAAAAAAATAATAAATAGACAACTGGTCGACCTCATTAGAAATAAAAACCCAAAAGATTAGATAGACAAACAAACAAACACATAAATGTGGAGAGAAGGGCAGTGCGCCCAGGAGCAAAGGTAAACAGCACACAGACCTGAATCCTTATCTTTACAAGTCGACCTCAGAACTTTGTTCAGTTTGTCTCGGTGACGGATAATGGAAGGAAGGGCAGGCAACTGGTCGACTTCATTTAAATAAACAAATAAAAAATAAGATAAACTCTCAGGAATAGATAAATAATAACAAAAAAATTGTAAAGTGGAGAAAGTGAGAGCGCGCGAATGCACTCAAGCAAACACAAACAGCACAGCACGATGCGTATTTTTTTTTAAATTGACAAAATAAATAAAAAATAAATCAAAAATAAAAATAAGTGGAAAAGGCGAGAGTGCGCGACCATACAGGAGCAAAGACAAGCAGCGCAGCTTGATGCGTAGTAAAAAAAATAATAAATAGACAACTGGTCGACCTCATTAGAAATAAAAACCCAAAAGATTAGATAGACAAACAAACACATAAATGTGGAGAGAAGGGCAGTGCGCCCAGGAGCAAAGGTAAACAGCAGACAGACCTGAATCCTTATCTTTACAAGGTCGACCTCAGAACTTTGTTCTGTTTGTCTCGGTGACGGATAATGGAAGGAAGGGCAGGCAACTGGTCGACTTCATTTAAATAAACAAATAAAAAATAAGATCAACTCTCAGAAATAGATAAATAATAACAAAAAATTGTAAAGTGGAGAAAGCGAGAGCGCGCGAATGCACTCAAGCAAACACAAACAGCACAGCACGATGCGTATTTTTTTTTAAAAATTGTCAAAATAAATCAAAAATAAATCAAAAATAAAAATAAGTGGAAAAGGCGAGAGTGCGCGAGCACACAGGAGCAAAGACAAGCAGCGCAGCTTGATGCGTAGTAAAAAAAATAATAAATAGACAACTGGTCGACCTCATTAGAAATAAAAACCCAAAAGATTAGATAGACAAACAAACAAACACATAAATGTGGAGAGAAGGGCAGTGCGCGCAGGAGCAAAGGTAAACAGCAGACAGACCTGAATCCTTATCTTTACAAGGTCGACCTCAGAACGTTGTTCAGTTTGTCTCGGTGACGGATAATGGAAGGAAGGGCAGGCAAATGGTCTACTTCATTTAAATAAACAAATAAAAAATAAGATAAACTCTCAGGAATAGATAAATAATAACAAAAAAATTGTAAAGTGGAGAAAGCGAGAGCGCGCGAATGCACTCAAGCAAACACAAACAGCACAGCACGATGCGTATTTTTTTTTAAATTGACAAAATAAATCAAAAATAAATCAAAAATAAAAATAAGTGGAAAAGGCGAGAGTGCGCGAGCACACAGGAGCAAAGACAAGCAGCGCAGCTTGATGCGTAGTAAAAAAAATAATAAATAGACAACTGGTCGACCTCATTAGAAATAAAAACCCAAAAGATTAGATAGACAAACAAACAAACACATAAATGTGGAGAGAAGGGCAGTGCGCCCAGGAGCAAAGGTAAACAGCAGACAGACCTGAATCCTTATCTTTACAAGGTCGACCTCAGAACTTTGTTCAGTTTGTCTCGGTGACGGATAATGGAAGGAAGGGCAGGCAACTGGTCGACTTCATTTAAATAAACAAATAAAAAATAAGATAAACTCTCAGAAATAGATAAAGAATAACAAAAAAATTGTAAAGTGGAGAAAGCGAGAGCGCGTGAATGCACTCAAGCAAACACAAACAGCACAGCAAGATGCGTATTTTTTTTTAAATTGACAAAATAAATAAAAAATAAATCAAAAATAAAAATAAGTGGAAAAGGCGACAGTGCGCGAGCACACAGGACCAAAGACAAGTAGCGCAGCTTGATGCGTAGTAAAAAAAATAATAAATAGACAACTGGTCGACCTCATTAGAAATAAAAACCCAAAAGATTAGATAGACAAACAAACAAACACATAAATGTGGAGAGAAGGGCAGTGCGGGCAGGAGCAAAGGTAAACAGCAGACAGACCTAAATCCTTATCTTTACAAGGTCGACCTCAGAACTTTGTTCAGTTTGTCTCGGTGACGTATAATGGAAGGAAGGGCAGGCAACTGGTCGACTTCATTTAAATAAACAAATAAAAAATAAGATAAACTCTCAGGAATAGATAAATAATAACAAAAAAATTGTAAAGTGGAGAAAGCGAGAGCGCGCGAATGAACTCAAGCAAACACAAACAGCACAGCACGATGCGTATTTTTTTTTTAAATTGAAAAAATAAATCAAAAATAAAAATAAGTGGAAAAGGCGAGAGTGCCCGAGCACACAGGAGCAAAGACAAGCAGCGCAGGTTGATGCGTAGTAAAAAAAATAATAAATAGACAACTGGTCGACCTCATTAGAAATAAAATCCCAAAAGATTAGATAGACAAACAAACAAACACATAAATGTGGAGAGAAGGGCAGTGCGCGCAGGAGCAAAGGTAAACAGCAGACAGACCTGAATCCTTATCTTTACAAGGTCGACCTCAGAACTTTGTTCAGTTTGTCTCGGTGACGGATAATGGAAGGAAGGGCAGGCAACTGGTCGACTTCATTTAAATAAACAAATAAAAAATAAGATAAACTCTCAGGAATAGATAAATAATAACAAAAAAATTGTAAAGTGGAGAGAGCGAGAGCGCGTGAATGCACTCAAGCAAACACAAACAGCACAGCACGATGCATATTTTTTTTAAATTGACAAAATAAATCAAAAATAAATCAAAAATAAAAATAAGTGGAAAAGGCGAGAGTGCGCGAGCACACAGGAGCAAAGACAAGCAGCGCAGCTTGATGCGTAGTAAAAAAAATAATAAATAGACAACTGGTCGACCTCATTAGAAATAAAAACCCAAAAGATTAGATAGACAAACAAACAAACACATAAATGTGGAGAGAAGGGCAGTGCGCCCAGGAGCAAAGGTAAACAGCACACAGACCTGAATCCTTATCTTTACAAGGTCGACCTCAGAACTTTGTTCAGTTTGTCTCGGTGACGGATAATGGAAGGAAGGGCAGGCAACTGGTCGACTTCATTTAAATAAACAAATAAAAAATAAGATAAACTCTCAGGAATAGATAAATAATAACAAAAAATTGTAAAGTGGAGAAAGCGAGAGCGCGCGAATGCACTCAAGCAAACACAAACAGCACAGCACGATGCGTATTTTTTTTTAAATTGTCAAAATAAATCAAAAATAAATCAAAAATAAAAATAAGTGGAAAAGGCGAGAGTGCGCGAGCACACAGGAGCAAAGACAAGCAGCGCAGCTTGATGCGTAGTAAAAAAAATAATAAATAGACAACTGGTCGACCTCATTAGAAATAAAAACCCAAAAGATTAGATAGACAAACAAACAAACACATAAATGTGGAGAGAAGGGCAGTGCGCGCAGGAGCAAAGGTAAACAGCAGACAGACCTGAATCCTTATCTTTACAAGGTCGACCTCAGAACTTTGTTCAGTTTGTCTCGGTGACGGATAATGGAAGGAAGTGCAGGCAAATGGTCGACTTCATTTAAATAAACAAATAAAAAATAAGATAAACTCTCAGGAATAGATAAATAATAACAAAAAAATTGTAAAGTGGAGAAAGCTAGATCGCGCGAATGCACTCAAGCAAACACAAACACCACAGCACGATGCGTATTTTTTTTTAAATTGACAAAATAAATCAAAAATAAATCAAAAATAAAAATAAGTGGAAAAGGCGAGAGTGCCCGAGCACACAGGAGCAAAGACAAGCAGCGCAGGTTGATGCGTAGTAAAAAAAATAATAAATAGACAACTGGTCGACCTCATTAGAAATAAAAACCCAAAAGATTAGATAGACAAACAAACAAACACATAAATGTGGAGAGAAGGGCAGTGCGCGCAGGAGCAAAGGTAAACAGCAGACAGACCTGAATCCTTATCTTTACAAGGTCGACCTCAGAACTTTGTACAGTTTGTCTCGGTGACGGATAATGGAAGGAAGGGCAGGCAACTGGTCGACTTCATTTAAATAAACAAATAAAAAATAAGATAAACTCTCAGGAATAGATAAATAATAACAAAAAAATTGTAAAGTGGAGAAAGCGAGAGCGCGTGAATGCACTCAAGCAAACACAAACAGCACAGCACGATGCATATTTTTTTTAAATTGACAAAATAAATCAAAAATAAATCAAAAATAAAAATAAGTGGAAAAGGCGAGAGTGCGCGAGCACACAGGAGCAAAGACAAGCAGCGCAGCTTGATGCGTAGTAAAAAAAATAATAAATAGACAACTGGTCGACCTCATTAGAAATAAAAACCCAAAAGATTAGATAGACAAACAAACAAACACATAAATGTGGAGAGAAGGGCAGTGTGCCCAGGAGCAAAGGTAAACAGCACACAGACCTGAATCCTTATCTTTACAAGGTCGACCTCAGAACTTTGTTCAGTTTGTCTCGGTGACGGATAATGGAAGGAAGGGCAGGCAACTGGTCGACTTCATATAAATAAACAAATAAAAAATAAGATAAACTCTCAGGAATAGATAAATAATAACAAAAAATTGTAAAGTGGAGAAAGCGAGAGCGCGCGAATGCACTCAAGCAAACACAAACAGCACAGCACGATGCGTATTTTTTTTTAAATTGACAAAATAAATAAAAAATAAATCAAAAATAAAAATAAGTGGAAAAGGCGAGAGTGCGCGAGCACACAGGAGCAAAGACAAGCAGCGCAGCTTGATGCGTAGTAAAAAAAATAATAAATAGACAACTGTTCGACCTCATTAGAAATAAAAACCCAAAAGATTAGATAGACAAACAAACAAACACATAAATGTGGAGAGAAGGGCAGTGCGCCCAGGAGCAAAGGTAAACAGCAGACAGACCTGAATCCTTATCTTTACAAGGTCGACCTCAGAACTTTGTTCTGTTTGTCTCGGTGACGGATAATGGAAGGAAGGGCAGGCAACTGGTCGACTTCATTTAAATAAACAAATAAAAAATAAGATAAACAATCAGAAATAGATAAATAATAACAAAAAAATTGTAAAGTGGAGAAAGCGAGAGCGCGCGAATGCACTCAAGCAAACACAAACAGCACAGCACGATGCGTATTTTTTTTTAAAAATTGTCAAAATAAATCAAAAATAAATCAAAAATAAAAATAAGTGGAAAAGGCGAGAGTGCGCGAGCACACAGGAGCAAAGACAAGCAGCGCAGCTTGATGCGTAGTAAAAAAAAATAATAAATAGACAACTGGTCGACCTCATTAGAAATAAAAACCCAAAAGATTAGATAGACAAACAAACAAACACATAAATGTGGAGAGAAGGGCAGTGCGCGCAGGAGCAAAGGTAAACAGCAGACAGACCTGAATCCTTATCTTTACAAGGTCGACCTCAGAACTTTGTTCAGTTTGTCTCGGTGACGGATAATGGAAGGAAGGGCAGGCAACTGGTCGACTTCATTTAAATAAACAAATAAAAAATAAGATAAACTCTCAGGAATAGATAAATAATAACAAAAAAATTGTAAAGTGGAGAAAGCTAGAGCGCGCGAATGCACTCAAGCAAACACAAACAGCACAGCACGATGCGTATTTTTTTTAAATTGACAAAATAAATCAAAAATAAATCAAAAATAAAAATAAGTGGAAAAGGCGAGAGTGCGCGAGCACACAGGAGCAAAGACAAGCAGCGCAGCTTGATGCGTAGTAAAAAAAATAATAAATAGACAACTGGTCGACCTCATTATAAATAAAAACCCAAAAGATTAGATAGACAAACAAACAAACACATAAATGTGGAGAGAAGGGCAGTGCGCGCAGGAGCAAAGGTAAACAGCAGACAGACCTGAATCCTTATCTTTACAAGGTCGTCCTCAGAACTTTGTTCAGTTTGTCTCGGTGACGGATAATGGAAGGAAGGGCAGGCAACTGGTCGACTTCATTTAAATAAACAAATAAAAAATAAGATAAACTCTCAGGTATAGGTAAATAATAACAAAAAAATTGTAAAGTGGAGAAAGCGAGAGCGCGTGAATGCACTCAAGCAAACACAAACAGCACAGCACGATGCATATTTTTTTTAAATTGACAAAATAAATCAAAAATAAATCAAAAATAAAAATAAGTGGAAAAGGCGAGAGTGCGCGAGCACACAGGAGCAAAGACAAGCAGCGCAGCTTGATGCGTAGTAAAAAAAATAATAGACAACTGGTCGACCTCATTAGAAATAAAAACCCAAAAGATTAGATAGACAAACAAACAAACACATAAATGTGGAGAGAAGGGCAGTGCGCCCAGGAGCAAAGGTAAACAGCACACAGACCTGAATCCTTATCTTTACAAGGTCGACCTCAGAACTTTGTTCAGTTTGTCTCGGTGACGGATAATGGAAGGAAGGGCAGGCAACTGGTCGACTTCATATAAATAAACAAATAAAAAATAAGATAAACTCTCAGGAATAGATAAATAATAACAAAAAAATTGTAAAGTGGAGAAAGCGAGAGCGCGCGAATGCACTCAAGCAAACAGAAACAGCACAGCACGATGCGTATTTTTTTTTAAATTTGACAAAATAAATCAAAAATAAAAATAAGTGGAAAAGGCGAGAGTGCGCGAGCACACAGGAGCAAAGACAAGCAGCGCAGCTTGATGCGTAGTAAAAAAAATAATAAATAGACAACTGGTCGACCTCATTAGAAATAAAAACCTAAAAGATTACACAGACAAACAAACAAACACATAAATGTGGATAGAAGAGCAGTGCACGCAGGAGCAAAGGTAAACAGCAGACAGACCTGATTCCTTATCTTTACAAGGTCGACCTCAGAACTTTGTTCAGTTTGTCTCGGTGACGGATAATGGAAGGAAGGGCAGGCAACTGGTCGACTTCATTTAAATAAACAAATAAAAAATAAGATAAACTCTCAAGAATAGATAAATCATAACAAAAAAATTGAAAAGTGGAGAAAGCGAGAGCGCGCGAATGCACTCAAGCAAACACAAACAGCACAGCACGATGCGTATTTTTTTTTAAATTGACAAAATAAATGAAAAAAAATCAAAAATAAAAATAAGTGGAAAAGGCGAGTGTGCGCGAGCATACAGGAGCAAGGACAAGCAGCCCAGCTTGATGCGTAGTAAAAAAAATAATAAATAGACAACTGGTCGACCTCATTAGAAATAAAAACCCAAAAGATTAGATAGACAAACAAACAAACACATAAATGTGGAGAGAAGGGCAGTGCGCGCAGGAGCAAAGGTAAACAGCAGACAGACCTGAATCCTTATCTTTACAAGGTCGACCTCAGAACTTTCATCAGTTTGTCTCGGTGACGGATAATGGAAGGAAGGGCAGGCAACTGGTCGACTTCATTTAAATAAACAAATAAAAAATAAGATAAACTCTCAGGAATAGATAAATCATAACAAAAAAATTGTAAAGTGGAGAAAGCGAGAGCGCGCGAATGCACTCAAGCAAACACAAACAGCACAGCACGATGCGTATTTTTTTTTAAATTGACAAAATAAATCAAAAATAAATCAAAAATAAAAATAAGTGGAAAAGGCGAGAGTGCGCGAGCACACAGGATCAAAGACAAGCAGCGCAGCTTGATGCGTAGTAAAAAAATAATAAATAGACAACTGGTCGACCTCATTAGAAATAAAAACCCAAAAGATTAGATAGACAAACAAACAAACACATAAATGTGGAGAGAAGGGCAGTGCGCGCAGGAGCAAAGGTAAACAGCAGACAGACCTGAATCCTTATCTTTACAAGGTCGACCTCAGAACTTTGTTCAGTTTGTCTCGATGACGGATAATGGAAGGAAGGGCAGGCAACTGGTCGACTTCATTTAAATAAACAAATAAAAAATAAGATAAACTCTCAGGAATAGATAAATAATAACAAAAACATTGTAAAGTGGAGAAAGCGAGAGCGCGCGAATGCACTCAAGCAAACACAAACAGCACAGCACGATGCGTTTTTTTTAAAATTGACAAAATAAATCAAAAATAAATCAAAAATAAAAATAAGTGGAAAAGGCGAGAGTGCGCGAGCACACAGGAGCAAAGACAAGCAGCGCAGCTTGATGCGTAGTAAAAAAAATAATAAATAGACAACTGGTCGACCTCATTAGAAATAAAAACCCAAAAGATTAGATAGACAAACAAACAAACACATAAATGTGGAGAGAAGGGCAGTGCGCGCAGGAGCAAAGGTAAACAGCAGACAGACCTGATTCCTTATCTTTACAAGGTCGACCTCAGAACTTTGTTGAGTTTGTCTCGGTGACGGATAATGGAAGGAAGGGCAGAAAACTGGACGACTTCATTTAAATAAACAAATAAAAAATAAGATAAACACTCAAGAATATATAAATAATAACAAAAAAATTGTAAAGTGGAGAAAGCGAGAGCGCGCGAATGCACTCAAGCAAAAACAAACAGCACAGCACGATGCGTATTTTTTTTTAAATTGACAAAATAAATCAAAAATAAAAATAAGTGGAAAAGGCGAGAGTGTGCGAGCACACAGGAGCAAAGACAAGCAGCGCAGCTTGATGCGTAGTAAAAAAAATAATAAATAGACAACAGGTCGACCTCATTAGAAATAAAAACCCAAAAGATTAGATAGACAAACAAACAAACACATAAATGTGGAGAGAAGGGCAGTGCGCGCAGGAGCAAAGGTAAACAGCAGACAGACCTGAATCCTTATCTTTACAAGGTCGACCTCAGAACTTTGTTCAGTTTGTCTCGGTGACGGATAATGGAAGGAAGGGCAGGCAACTGGTCGACTTCATTTAAATAAACAAATAAAAAATAAGATAAACTCTCAGGAATAGATAAATAATAACAAAAAAATTGTAAAGTGGAGAAAGCGAGAGCGCGCGAATGCACTCAATCAAACACAAACAGCACAGCAAGATGCGCATTTTTTTTTAAATTGACAAAATAAATCAAAAATAAATCAAAAATAAAAATAAGTGGAAAAGGCGAGAGTGCGGGAGCACACAGGAGCAAAGAGAAGCAGCGCAGCTTGATGCGTAGTAAAAAAAATAATAAATAGACAACTGGTCGACCTCATTAGAAATAAAAACCCAAAAGATTAGATAGACAAACAAACAAACACATAAATGTGGAGAGAAGGGCAGTGCGCGCAGGAGCAAAGGTAAACAGCAGACAGACCTGAATCCTTATCTTTACAAGGTCGACCTCAGAACTTTGTTCAGTTTGTCTCGGTGACGGATAATGGAAGGAAGGGCAGACAACTGCACGACTTCATTTAAATAAACAAATAAAAAATAAGATAAACTCTCAAGAATATATAAATAATAAGAAAAAAAATTGTAAAGTGGAGAAAGCGAGAGCGCGCGAATGCACTCAAGCAAACACAAACAGCACAGCACGATGCGTATTTTCTTTTAAATTGACAAAATAAATCAAAAATAAATCAAAAATTAAAATAAGTGGAAAAGGCGAGAGTGTGCGAGCACACAGGAGGAAATACAAGCAGCGCAGCTTGATGCGTAGTAAAAAAAATAATAAATTGACAACTGGTCGACCTCATTAGAAATAAAAACCCAAAAGATTAGATAGACAAACAAACAAACACATAAATGTGGAGAGAAGGGCAGTGCGCGCAGGAGCAAAGGTAAACAGCAGACAGACCTGAATCCTTATCTTTACAAGGTCGACCTCAGAACTTTGTTCAGTTTGTCTCGGTGACGGATAATGGAAGGAAGGGCAGGCAACTGGTCGACTTCATTTAAATAAACAAATAAAAAATAAGATAAACTCTCAGGAATAGATAAATAATAACAAAAAAATTGTAAAGTGGAGAAAGCGAGAGCGCGCGAATGCACTCAAGCAAACACAAACAGCACAGCACGATGCGTATTTTTTTTTAAATTGACAAAATAAATCAAAAATAAATCAAAAATAAAAATAAGTGGAAAAGGCGAGAGTGCGCGAGCACACAGGAGCAAAGACAAGCAGCGCAGCTTGATGCGTAGTAAAAAAAATAATAAATAGACAACTGGTCGACCTCATTAGAAATAAAAACCCAAAACATTAGATAGACAAACAAACAAACACATAAATGTGGAGAGAAGTGCAGTGCGCGCAGGAGCAAAGGTAAACAGCAGACAGACCTGAATCCTTATCTTTACAAGGTCGACCTCAGAACTTTGTTCAGTTTTTCTCGGTGACGGATAATGGAAGGAAGGGCAGGCAACTGGTCGACTTCATTTAAATAAACAAATTAAAATTAAGATAAACTCTCAGGAATAGATAAATAATAACAAAAAAATTGTAAAGTGGAGAAAGCGAGAGCGCGCGAATGCACTCAAGCAAACACAAACAGCACAGCACGATGCGTATTTTTTTTAAAATTGACAAAATAAATCAAAAATAAATCAAAAATAAAAATAAGTGGAAAAGGCGAGAGTGCGCGAGCACACAGGAGCAAAGACAAGCAGCGCAGCTTGATGCGTAGTAAAAAAAATAATAAATAGACAACTGGTCGACCTCATTAGAAATAAAAACCCAAAAGATTAGATAGACAAACAAACAAACACATAAATGTGGAGAGAAGGGCAGTGCGCGCAGGAGCAAAGGTAAACAGCAGACAGACCTGAATCCTTATCTTTACAAGGTCGACCTCAGAACTTTGTTCAGTTTGTCTCGGTGACGGATAATGGAAGGAAGGGCAGGCAACTGGTCGACTTCATTTAAATAAACAAATAAAAAATAAGATAAACTCTCAGGAATAGATAAATAATAACAAAAAAATTGTAAAGTGGAGAAAGCGAGAGCGCGCGAATGCACTCAAGCAAACACAAACAGCACAGCACGATGCGTATTTTTTTTTAAAATTGACAAAATGAATCAAAAATAAATCAAAAATAAAAATAAGTGGAAAAGGCGAGAGTGCGCGAGCACACAGGAGCAAAGACAAGCAGCGCAGCTTGATGCGTAGTGAAAAAAAAATAAATAGACAACTGGTCGACCTCATTAGAAATAAAAACCCAAAAGATTAGATAGACAAACAAACAAACACATAAATGTGGAGAGAAGGGCAGTGTGCGCAGGAGCAAAGGTAAACAGCAGACAGACCTGATTCCTTATCTTTAAAAGGTCGACCTCAGAACTTTGTTCAGTTTGTCTCGGTGACGGATAATGGAAGGAAGGGCAGGCAACTGGTCGACTTCATTTAAATAAACAAATAAAAAATAAGATAAACTCTCAGGAATAGATAAATAATAACAAAAAAATTGTAAAGTGGAGAAAGCGAGAGCGCGCGAATGCACTCAAGCAAACACAAACAGCACAGCACGATGCGTATTTTTTTTTAAATTGACAAAATAAATCAAAAATAAATCAAAAATAAAAATAAGTGGAAAAGGCGAGAGTGCGCGAGCACACAGGAGCAAAGACAAGCAGCGCAGCTTGATGCGTAGTAAAAAAAATAATAAATAGACAACTGGTCGACCTCATTAGAAATAAAAACCCAAAAGATAAGATAGACAAACAAACACATAAATGTGGAGAGAAGGGCAGTGCGCGCAAGATCAAAGGTAAACAGCAGACAGACCTGATTCCTTATCTTTACAAGGTCGACCTCAGAACTTTGTTCAGTTTGTCTCGGTGACGGATAATGGAAGGAAGGGCAGGCAACTGGTCGACTTCATTTAAATAAACAAATAAAAAATAAGATAAACTCTCAGGAATAGATAAATAATAACAAAAAAATTGTAAAGTGGAGAAAGCGAGAGCGCGCGAATGCACTCAAGCAAACACAAACAGCACAGCACGATGCGCATTTTTTTTAAAATTGACAAAATAAATCAAAAATAAATCAAAAATAAAAATAAGTGGAAAAGGCGAGAGTGCGCGAGCACACAGGAGCAAAGACAAGCAGCGCAGCTTGATTCGTAGTAAAAAAAATAATAAATAGACAACTGGTCGACCTCATTAGAAAAAAAAACCCAAACGATTAGATAGACAAACAAACAAACACATAAATGTGGAGAGAAGGGCAGTGCGGGAAGGAGCAAAGGTAAACAGCAGACAGACCAAAATACTTATCTTTACAAGGTCGACCTCAGAACTTTGTTCAGTTTGTCTCGGTGACGGATAATGGAAGGAAGGGCAGACAACTGGACGATTTCATTTAAATAAACAAATAAAAAATAAGATAAACACTCAAGAATATATAAATAATAACAAAAAAATTGTAAAGTGGAGAAAGCGAGAGCGCGCGAATGCACTCAAGCAAACACAAACAGCAGAGCACGATGCGTATTTTTTTTTAAATTGACAAAATAAATCAAAAATAAATCAAAAATAAAAATAAGTGGAAAAGGCGAGAGTGTGCGAGCACACAGGAGCAAAGACAGGCAGCGCAGCTTGATGCGTAGTAAAAAAAATAATAAATAGACAACTGGTCGACCTCATTAGAAATAAAAACCCAAAAGATTAGATAGACAAACAAACAAACACATAAATGTGGAGAGAAGGGCAGTGCGCGCAGGAGCAAAGGTAAACAGCAGACAGACCTGAATCCTTATCTTTACAAGGTCGACCTCAGAACTTTGTTCAGTTTGTCTCGGTGACGGATAATGGAAGGAAGGGCAGGCAACTGGTCGACTTCATTTAAATAAACAAATAAAAAATAAGATAAACTCTCAGGAATAGATAAATCATAACAAAAAAATTGTAAAGTGGAGAAAGCGAGAGCCCGCGAATGCAATCAATCAAACACAAACAGCACAGCACGATGCGTATTTTTTTTTAAATTGACAAAATAAATCAAAAATAAATCAAAAATAAGAATAAGTGGAAAAGGCGAGTGTGCGCGAGCACACAGGAGCAAAGACAAGCAGCGCAGCTTGATGCGTAGTAAAAAAAATAATAAATAGACAACTGGTCGACCTCATTAGAAATAAAAACCCAAAACATTAGATAGACAAACAAACAAACACATAAATATGGAGAGAAGTGCAGTGCGCGCAGGAGCAAAGGTAAACAGCAGACAGACCTGAATCCTTATCTTTACAAGGTCGACCTCAGAACTTTGTGCAGTTTGTCTCGGTGACGGATAATGGAAGGAAGGGCAGGCAACTGGTCGACTTCATTTAAATAAACAAATTAAAAATAAGATAAACTCTCAGGAATAGATAAATAATAACAAAAAAATTGTAAAGTGGAGAAAGCGAGAGCGCGCGAATGCACTCAAGCAAACACAAACAGCACAGCACGATGCGTATTTTTTTTTAAATTGACAAAATAAATCAAAAATAAATCAAAAATAAAAATAAGTGGAAAAGGCGAGAGTGCGCGAGCACACAGGAGCAAAGACAAGCAGCGCAGCTTGATGCGTAGTAAAAAAAATAATAAATAGACAACTGGTCGACCTCATTAGAAATAAAAACCCAAAAGATGAGATAGACAAACAAACAAACACATAAATGTGGAGAGAAGGGCAGTGCGCGCAGGAGCAAAGGTAAACAGCAGACAGACCTGAATCCTTATCTTTACAAGGTCGACCTCAGAACTTTGTTCAGGTTGTCTCGGTGACGGATAATGGAAGGCAGGGCAGGCAACTGGTCGACTTCATTTAAATAAACAAATAAAAAATAAGATAAACTCTCAGGAATAGATAAATAATAACAAAATTTGTAAAGTGGAGAAAGCGAGAGCGCGCGAATGCACTGAAGCAAACACAAACAGCACAGCACGATGCGTATTTTTTTTTAAAATTGACAAAATGAATCAAAAATAAATCAAAAATAAAAATAAGTGGAAAAGGCGAGAGTGCGCGAGCACACAGGAGCAAAGACAAGCAGCGCAGCTTGATGCGTAGTGAAAAAAAAATAAATAGACAACTGGTCGACCTCATTAGAAATAAAAACCCAAAAGATTAGATAGACAAACAAACAAACACATAAATGTGGAGAGAAGGGCAGTGTGCGCAGGAGCAAAGGTAAACAGCAGACAGACCTGATTCCTTATCTTTACAAGGTCGACCTCAGAACTTTGTTCAGTTTATCTCGGTGACGGATAATGGAAGGAAGGGCAGGCAACTGGTCGACTTCATTTAAATAAACAAATAAAAAATAAGATAAACTCTCAGGAATAGATAAATAATAACAAAAAAATTGTAAAGTGGAGAAAGCGAGAGCGCGCGAATGCACTCAAGCAAACACAAACAGCACAGCACGATGCGTATTTTTTTTAAATTGACAAAATAAATCAAAAATAAATCAAAAATAAAAATAAGTGGAAAAGGCGAGAGTGCGCGAGCACACAGGAGCAAAGACAAGCAGCGCAGCTTGGTGCGTAGTAAAAAAAATAATAAATAGACAACTGGTTGACCTCATTAGAAATAAAAACACAAAAGATTTGATAGACAAACAAACAAACACATAAATGTGGAGAGAAGGGCAGTGCGCGCAGGAGCAAAGGTAAACAGCAGACAGACCTGAATCCTTATCTTTACAAGGTCGACCTCAGAACTTTGTTCAGTTTGTCTCGGTGACGGATAATGGAAGGAAGGGCAGGCAACTGGTCGACTTCATTTAAATAAACAAATAAAAAATAAGATAAACTCTCAGGAATAGATAAATAATAACAAAAAAATTGTAAAGTGGAGAAAGCGAGAGCGCGCGAATGCACTCAAGCAAACACAAACAGCACAGCACGATGCGTATTTTTTTTTAAATTGACAAAATAAATCAAAAATAAATCAAAAATAAAAATAAGTGGAAAAGGCGAGAGTGCGCGAGCACACAGGAGCAAAGACAAGCAGCGCAGCTTGGTGCGTAGTAAAAAAAATAATAAATAGACAACTGGGTGACCTCATTAGAAATCAAAACCCAAAAGATTTGATAGACAAACAAACAAACACATTAATGTGGAGAGAAGGGCAGTGCGCGCAGGAGCAAAGGTAAACAGCAGACAGACCTGAATCCTTATCTTTACAAGGTCGACCTCAGAACTTTGTTCAGTTTGTCTCGGTGACGGATAATGGAAGGAAGGGCAGGGAACTGGTCCACTTCATTTAAATAAACAAATAAAAAATAAGATAAACTCTCAGGAATAGATAAATCATAACAAAAAAATTGTAAAGTGGAGAAAGGGAGAGCGCGTGAATGCACTCAATCAAACACAAACAGCACAGCACGATGCGTATTTTTTTTAAATTGACAAAATAAATCAAAAATAAATCAAAACTAAAAATAAGTGGAAAAGGCGAGTGTGCGCGAGCACACAGGAGCAAAGACAAGCAGCGCAGCTTGATGCGTAGTAAAAAAAATAATAAATAGACAACTGGTCGACCTCATTAGAAATAAAAACCCAAAACATTAGATAGACAAACAAACAAACACATAAATGTGGAGAGAAGGGCAGTGCGCGCAGGAGCAAAGGTAAACAACAGACAGACCTGAATCCTTATCTTTACAAGGTCGACCTCAGAACTTTGTTCAGTTTGTCTCGGTGACGGATAATGGAAGGAAGGGCAGGCAACTGGTCGACTTCATTTAAATAAACAAATAAAAAATAAGATAAACTCTCAGGAATAGATAAATAATAACAAAAAAATTGTAAAGTGGAGAAAGCGAGGGGCGCGCGAATGCACTCAAGCAAACACAAACAGCACAGCACGATGCGTATATTTTTTTTAAATTGACAAAATAAATCAAAAATAAATCAAAAATAAAAATAAGTGGAAAAGGCGAGTGTGCGCGAGCACACAGGAGCAAAGACAAGCAGCGCAGCTTGATGCGTAGTAAAAAAAATAATAAATAGACAACTGGTCGACCTCATTAGAAATAAAAACCCAAAACATTAGATAGACAAACAAACAAACACATAAATGTGGAGAGAAGGGTAGTGCGCGCAGGAGCAAAGGTAAACAGCAGACAGACCTGAATCCTTATCTTTACAAGGTCGACCTCAGGACTTTGTTCAGTTTGTCTCGGTGACGGATAATGGAAGGAAGGGCAGGCAACTGGTCGACTTCATTTAAATAAACAAATAAAAAATAAGATAAACTCTCAGGAATAGATAAATAATAACAAAAAAATTGTAAAGTGGAGAAAGCGAGAGCGCGCGAATGCACTCAAGCAAACACAAACAGCACAGCACGATGCGTATATTTTTTTTAAATTGACAAAATAAATCAAAAATAAATCAAAAATAAAAATAAGTGGAAAAGGCGAGAGTGCGCGAGCCCACAGGAGCAAAGAAAAGCAGCGCAGCTCTATGCGTAGTAAAAAAAAATAATAAATAGACAACTGGTCGACCTCATTAGAAATAAAAACCCAAAAGATAAGATAGACAAACAAACACATAAATGTGGAGAGAAGGGCAGTGCGGGCAGGAGCAAAGGTAAACAGCAGACAGACCTGAATCCTCATCTTTACAAGGTCGACCTCAGATCTTTGTGCAGTTTGTCTCGGTGACGGATAATGGAAGGAAGGGCAGGCAACTGGTCGACTTCATTTAAATAAACAAATAAAAAATAAAAAATAAGATAAACTCTCAGGAATAGATAAATAATAACAAAAAAAATTGTAAAGTGGAGAAAGCGAGAGCGCGCGAATGCACTCAAGCAAACACAAACAGCACAGCACGATGCGTATTTTTTTTAAATTGACAAAATAAATCAAAAATAAATCAAAAATAAAAATAAGTGGAAAAGGCGAGTGTGCGCGAGCACACAGGAGCAAAGACAAGCAGCGCAGCTTGATGCGTAGTAAAAAAAATAATAAATAGACAACTGGTCGACCTCATTAGAAATAAAAACCCAAAACATTAGATAGACAAACAAACAAACACATAAATGTGGAGAGAAGGGCAGTGCGCGCAGGAGCAAAGGTAAACAGCAGACAGACCTGAATCCTTATCTTTACAAGGTCGACCTCAGAACTTTGTTCAGTTTGTCTCGGTGACGGATAATGGAAGGAAGGGCAGGCAACTGGTCGACTTCATTTAAATAAACAAATAAAAAATAAGATAAACTCTCAGGAATAGATAAATAATAACAAAAAAATTGTAAAGTGGAGAAAGCGAGAGCGCGCGAATGCACTCAAGCAAACACAAACAGCACAGCACGATGCGTATTTTTTTTTAAATTGACAAAATAAATCAAAAATAAATCAAAACTAAAAATAAGTGGAAAAGGCGAGAGTGCGCGAGCACACAGGAGCAAAGACAAGCAGCGCAGCTTAATGCGTAGTAAAAAAAATAATAAATAGACAACTGGTCGACCTCATTAGAAATAAAAACCCAAAAGATTAGATAGACAAACAAACAAACACATAAATGTGGAGAGAAGGGCAGTGCCCGCAAGATCAAAGGTAAACAGCAGACAGACCTGATTCCTTATCTTTACAAGGTCGACCTCAGAACTTTGTTCAGTTTGTCTCGGTGACGGATAATGGAAGGAAGGGCAGGCAACTGGTCGACTTCATTTAAATAAACAAATAAAAAATAAGATAAACTCTCAGGAATAGATAAATAATAACAAAAAAATTGTAAAGTGGAGAAAGCGGAGAGCGCGCGAATGCACTCAAGCAAACACAAACAGCACAGCACGATGCGTATTTTTTTTAAATTGACAAAATAAATCAAAAATAAATCAAAAATAAAAATAAGTGGAAAAGGCGTGAGTGCGCGAGCACACAGGAGCAAAGACAAGCAGCGCAGCTTGATGCGTAGTAAAAAAATAATAAATAGACAACTGGTCGAGCTCATTAGAAATAAAAACCCAAAAGATTAGATAGACAAACAAACAAACACATAAATGTGGAGAGAAGGGCAGTGCGCGCAGGAGCAAAGGTAAACAGCAGACAGACCTGAATCCTTATCTTTACAAGTTCGACCTCAGAACTTTGTTCAGTTTGTCTCCGTGACGGATAATGGAAGGAACTGCAGGCAACTGGTCGACTTCATTTAAATAAAGAAATAAAAAATAAGATAAACTCTCAGGAATAGATAAATCATAACAAAAAAATTGTAAAGTGGAGAAAGCGAGAGCGCGCGAATGCACTCAAGCAAACACAAACAGCACAGCACGATGCGTATTTTTTTTAAAGTGGACAAAATAATTCAAAAAAAAATCAAAAATAAAAATAAGTGGTAAAGGCGAGTGTGCGCGAGCACACAGGAGCAAAGACAAGCAGCGCAGCTTGATGCGTAGTAAAAAAAATAATAAATAGACAACTGGTCGACCTCATTAGAAATAAAAACCCAAAAGATTAGATAGACAAACAAACAAACACATAAATGTGGAGAGAAGGGCAGTGCGGGGCAGGAGCAAACGTAAACAGCAGACAGACCTGAATCCTTATCTTTACAAGGTCGACCTCAGAACTTTGTTCAGTTTGTCTCGGTGACGGATAATGGAAGGAAGGGCAGACAACTGGACGACTTCATTTAAATAAACAAATAAAAAATAAGATAAACTCTCAAGAATATATAAATAATAACAAAAAAATTGTAAAGTGGAGAAAGCGAGAGCGCGCGAATGCACTCAAGCAAACACAAACAGCACAGCACGATGCGTATTTTTTTTTAAATTGGCAAAATAAATCAAAAATAAATCAAAAATAAAAATAAGTGGAAAAGGCGAGACTGTGCGAGCACACAGGAGCAAAGACAAGCAGCGCAGATTGATGCGTAGTAAAAAAAATAATAAATAGACAACTGGTCTACCTCATTAGAAATAAAAACCCAAAAGATTAGATAGACAAACAAACAAACACATAAATGTGGAGAGAAGGGCAGTGCGCGCAGGAGCAAAGGTAAACAGCAGACAGACCTGAATCCTTATCTTTACAAGGTCGACCTCAGAACTTTGTTCAGTTTGTCTCGGTGACGGATAATGGAAGGAAGGGCAGGAAACTGGTCGACTTCATTTAAATAAACAAATAAAAAATAAGATAAACTCTCAGGAATAGATAAATCATAACAAAAAAATTGTAAAGTGGAGAAAGCGAGAGCGCGC
>NW_025958594.1:0-30440 GCF_023159225.1 Perognathus longimembris pacificus | reverse complement strand
AGTGCGCGCAGGAGCAATGGTAAAGAGCAGACAGACCTGAATCCTTATCTTTACAAGGTCGACCTCAGAACTTTGTTCAGTTTGTCGCGGTGACGGATAATGGAAGGAAGGGCAGGCAACTGGTCGACTTCATTTAAATAAACAAATAAAAAAATAAGATAAACTTCAGGAATAGATAAATAATAACAAAAAATTGTAAAGTGGAGAAAGCGGAGAGCGCGCGAATGCACTCAAGCAAACACAAACAGCACAGCACGATGCGTATTTTTTTAAATTGACAAAATAAATCAAAAATAAATCAAAAATAAAAATAAGTGGAAAAGGCGAGAGTGCGCGAGCACACAGGAGCAAAGACAAGCAGCGCAGCTTGATGCGTAGTAAAAAAAATAATAAATAGACAACTGGTCGACCTCATTAGAAATAAAAAACCCAAAAGATTAGATAGACAAACAAACAAACAAATAAATGTGGAGAGAAGGACAGTGCCCGCAGGACCAAAGGTAAACAGCAGACAGACCTGAATCCTTATCTTTACAAGGTCGACCTCAGAACTTTGTTCAGTTTGTCTCGGTGACGGATAATGGAAGGAAGGGCAGGCAACTGGTCGACTTCATTTAAATAAACAAATAAAAAATAAGATAAACTCTCAGGAATAGATAAATAATAACAAAAAATTGTAAAGTGGAGAAAGCGAGAGGCGCGCGAATGCACTCAAGCAAACACAAACAGCACAGCACGATACGTATTTTGTTTTTAAAATTGACAAAATAAATAAAAAATAAATCAAAAATAAAATAAGTGGAAAAGGCGAGAGTGCGCGAGCACACAGGAGCAAAGACAAGCAGCGCAGCTTGATGCGTAGTAAAAAAAATAATAAATAGACAACTGGTCGACCTCATTAGAAATAAAATCCCAAAAGATTAGATAGACAAACAAACAAACACATAAATGTGGAGAGAAGGGGCAGTGCGCGCAGGAGCAAAGGTAAACAGCAGACAGACCTGAATCCTTATCTTTACAAGGTCGACCTCAGAACTAGGTTCAGTTTGTCTCGGTGACGGATAATGGAAGGAAGGGCAGGCAACTGGTCGACTTCATTTAAATAAACACATAAAAAACAAGATAAACTCTCAGGAATAGATAAATAATAACAAAAAAATTGTAAAGTGGAGAAAGCGAGAGCGCGCGAATGCACTCAAGCAAACACAAACAGAACAGCACGATGCGTATTTTTTTAAATTGACAAAATAAATCAAAAATAAATCAAAAATAAAATAAGTGGAAAAGGCGAGAGTGCGCGAGCACACAGGAGCAAAGACAAGCAGCGCAGCTTGATGCGTAGTAAAAAAAATAATAAATAGACAACAGGTCGACCTCATTAGAAATAAAAACCCAAAAGATTAGATAGACAAACAAACAAACACATACATGTGGAGAGAAGGGCAGTGCGGGCAGGAGCAAAGGTAAACAGCAGACAGACCTGAATCCTTATCTTTACAAGGTCGACCTCAGAACTTTGTTCAGTTTGTCTCGGTGACGGATAATGGAAGGAAGGGCAGGCAACTGGTCGACTTCATTTAAGTAAACAAATAAAAAATAAGATAAACTCTCAGGAATAGATAAATAATAACAAAAAAATTGTAAAGTGGAGAAAGCGAGAGCGCGTGAATGCACTCAAGCAATCACAAACAGCACAGCACGATGCGTATTTTGTTTTTAAAATTGAGAAAATAAATCAAAAATAAATCAAAAATAAAAATAAGTGGAAAAGGCGAGAGTGCGCGAGCGCACAGGAGCAAAGACAAGCAGCGCAGCTTGATGCGTAGTAAAAAAAATAATAAATAGACAACTGGTCGACCTCATTAGAAATAAAAACCCAAAAGATTAGATAGACAAACAAACAAACACATAAATGTGGAGAGAAGGGCAGTGCGCGCAGGAGCAAAGGTAAACAGCAGACAGACCTGAATCCTTATCTTTACAAGGTCGACCTCAGAACTTTGTTCAGTTTGCCTCGGTGACGGATAATGGAAGGAAGGGCAGGGCAACTGGTCGACTTCATTTAAATAAACAAATAAAAAATAAGATAAACTCTCAGGAATAGATAAATAATAACAAAAAAATTGTAAAGTGGAGAAAGCGAGAGCGCGCGAATGCACTCAAGCAAAGACAAACAGCACAGCACGATGCGTATTTTTTTAAAAAATTGACAAAATAAAATCAAAAATAAATCAAAAATAAAAATAAGTGGAAAAGGCGAGAGTGCGCGAGCACTCAGGAGCAAAGACAAGCAGCGCACCTTGATGCGTAGTAAAAAAATAATAAATAGATAACTGGTCGACCTCATTAGAAATAAAAACCCAAAAGATTAGATAGACAAACAAACAAACACCTAAATGTGCAGAGAAGGGCAGTGCGCGCAGGAGCAAAGGTAAACAGCAGACAGACCTGAATCCTTATCTTTACAAGGTCGACCTCAGAACTTTGTTCAGTTTGTCTCGGTGACGGATAATGGAAGGAAGGGCAGGCAACTGGTCGACTTCATTTAAATAAACAAATAAAAAATAAGATAAACTCTCAGGAATAGATAAATAATAACAAAAAACATTGTAAAGTGGAGAAAGCGAGAGCGCGCGAATGCACTCAAGCAAACACAAACAGCACAGCACGATGCGTATTTTTTTTTCAAAATTGACAAAATAAATCAAAAATAAATCAAAAATAAAAATAAGTGGAAAAGGCGAGAGTGCGCGAGCACACAGGAGCAAAGACAAGCAGCGCAGCTTGATGCGTAGTAAAAAAAATAATAAATAGACAACTGGTCGACCTCATTAGAAATAAAACCCCAAAAGATTAGATAGACAAACAAACAAACACATAAATGTGGAGAGGAAGGGCAGTGCGCACAGGAGCAAAGGTAAACAGCAGACAGACCTGAATCCTTATCTTTACAAGGTCGACCTCAGAACTTTGTTCAGTTTGTCTCGGTGACGGATAATGGAAGGAAGGGCAGGCAACTGGTCGACTTCATTTAAATAAACAAATAAAAAATAAGATAAACTCTCAGGAATAGATAAATAATAACAAAAAAAATTGTAAAGTGGAGAAAGCGAGAGCGCGCGAATGCACTCAAGCAAACACAAACAGCACAGCACGATGAGTATTTTTTTTTTAAATTGACAAAATAAATCAAAAATAAATCAAAAATAAAAATAAGTGGAAAAGGCGAGAGGTGCGCGAGCACACAGGAGCAAAGACAAGCAGCACAGCTTGATGCGTAGTAAAAAAAATAATAAATAGACAACTGGTCGACCTCATTAGAAATAAAAACCCAAAAGATTAGATAGACAAACAAACAAACACATAAATGTGGAGAGAAGGGCAGTGCGCGCAGGAGCAAAGGTAAACAGCAGACAGACCTGAATCCTTATCTTTACAAGGTCAACCTCAGAACTTTGTTCAGTTTGTCTCCGTGACGGATAATGGAAGGAAGGGCAGGCAACTGGTCGACTTCATTTAAATAAAGAAATAAAAAATAAGATAAACTCTCAGGAATAGATAAATAATAAAAAAAAAATTGTAAAGTAGAGAAAGCGAGAGCGCGCGAATGCACTCAGGCAAACACAAACAGCAAAGCACGATGCGTATTTTTATTTAAAAATTTACAAAATAAATCAAAAATAAAAATAAGTGGAAAAGGCGAGAGTGCGCGAGCACACAGGAGCAAAGACAAGCAGCGCAGCTTGATGCGTAGTAAAAAAAATAATGAATAGACAACTGGTCGACCTCATTAGAAATAAAAACCCAAAAGATTAGATAGACAAACAAACAAACACCTAAATGTGGAGAGAAGGGCAGTGCGCGCAGGAGCAAAGGTAAACAGCAGACAGACCTGAATCCTTATCTTTACAAGGTCGACCTCAGAACTTTGTTCAGTTTGTCTCGGTGACGGATAATGGAAGGAAGGGCAGGCAACTGGTCGACTTCATTTAAATAAACAAATAAAAAATAAGATAAACTCTCAGGAATAGATGAATAATAACAAAAAAATTGTAAAGTGGAGAAAGCGGAGAGCGCGGCGAATGCACTCAAGCAAACACAAACAGCACAGCACGATGCGTATTTTTTTAAATTGACAAAATAAATCAAAAATAAAAATAAGTGGGAAAGGCGAGAGTGCGCGAGCACACAGGAGCAAAGACAAGCAGCGCAGCTTGATGCGTAGTAAAAAAAATAATAAATAGACAACTGGTCGACCGCATTAGAAATAAAAACCCAAAAGATTAGATAGACAAACAAACAAACACATAAATGTGGAGAGAAGGGCAGTGCGCGCAGGAGCAAAGGTAAACAGCAGACAGACCTGAATCCTTATCTTTACAAGGACGACCTCAGAACTTTGTTCAGTTTGTCTCGGTGACGGATAATGGAAGGAAGGGCAGGCAACTGGTCGACTTCATTTAAATAAACAAATAAAAAATAAGATAAACTCTCAGGAATAGATAAATAATAACAAAAAAATTGTAAAGTGGAGAAAGCGAGAGCGCGCGAATGCACTCAAGCAAACACAAACAGCACAGCACGATGCATATTTTTTTTTAAATTGACAAAATAAATCAAAAATAAAAATAAGTGGAAAAGGCGAGAATGCGCGAGCACACAGGAGCAAAGACAAGCAGCGCAGCTTGATGCGTAGTAAAAAAAATAATAAATAGACAACTGGTCGACCTCATTAGAAATAAAAACCCAAAAGATTAGATAGACAAACAAACAAACACATAAATGTGGAGAGAAGGGCAGTGCGCGCAGGAGCAAAGGTAAACAGCAGACAGACCTGAATCCTTATCTTTACAAGGTCGACCTCAGAACTTTGTTCAGTTTGTCTCCGTGACGGATAATGGAAGGAAGGGCAGGCAACTGGTCAACTTCATTTAAATAAAGAAATAAAAAATAAGATAAACTCTCAGGAATAGATAAACAATAAAAAAAAATTGTAAAGTGGAGAAAGCGGAGAGCGCACGAATGCACTCAGGCAAACACAAACAGCACAGCACGATGCGTATTTTTATTTAAAAATTGACAAAATAAATCAAAAATAAAAATAAGTGGAAAAGGCGAGAGTGCGCGAGCACACAGGAGCAAAGACAAGCAGCACAGCTTGATGCGTAGTAAAAAAAATAATGAATAGACAACTGGTCGACCTCATTAGAAATAAAAACCCAAAAGATTAGATAGACAAACAAACAAACACCTAAATGTGGAGAGAAGGGCAGTGCGCGCAGGAGCAAAGGTAAACAGCAGACAGACCTGAATCCTGATCTTTACAAGGTCGACCTCAGAACTTTGTTCAGTTTGTCTCGGTGACGGATAATGGAAGGAAGGGCAGGCAACTGGTCGACTTCATTTAAAATAAACAAATAAAAAATAAGATAAACTCTCAGGAATAGATAAATAATAACAAAAAAATTGTAAAGTGGAGAAAGCGAGAGCGCTGCGAATGCACTCAAGCAAACACAAACAGCACAGCACGATGCGTATTTTTTTAAATTGACAAAATAAATCAAAAATACATCAAAAATATAAATAAGTGGAAAAGGCGAGAGTGCGCGAGCACACAGGAGCAAAGACAAGCAGCGCAGCTTGATGCGTAGTAAAAAAAATAATAAATAGACAACTGGTCGACCTCATTAGAAATAAAAACCCAAAAGATTAGATAGACAAACAAACAAACACATAAATGCGGGAGAGAAGGGCAGTGCGCGCAGGAGCAAAGGTAAACAGCAGACAGTCCTGAATCCTTATCTTTACAAGGGCGACCTCAGAACTTTGTTCAGTTTGTCTCGGTGACGGATAATGGAAGGAAGGGCAGGCAACTGGTCGACTTCATTTAAATAAACAAATAAAAAATAAGATAAACTCTCAGGAATAGATAAATAATAACAAAAAATTGTAAAGTGGAGAAAGCGAGAGCGCGCAAATGCACTCAAGCAAACACAAACAGCACAGCACGATGCGTATTTTTTTTTTTTAAAATTGACAAAATATATCAATCAAAAATAAAAATAAGTGGAAAAGGCGAGAGTGCGCGAGCACACAGGAGCAAAGAGAAGCAGCGCAGCTTGATGCGTAGTAAAAAAAATAATAAATAGACAACTGGTCGACCTCATTAGAAATAAAAACCCAAAAGATTAGATAGACAAACAAACAAACACATAAATGTGGAGAGAAGGGCAGTGCGTGCAGGAGCAAAGGTAAACAGCAGACAGACCTGAATCCTTAACTTTACAAGGTCGACCTCAGAACTTTGTTCAGTTTGTCTCGGTGACGGATAATGGAAGGAAGGGCAGGCAACTGGTCGACTTCATTTAAATAAACAAATAAAAAATAAGATAAACTCTCAGGAATAGATAAATAATAACAAAAAAATTGTAAAGTGGAGGAAAGCGAGAGCGCGCGAATGCACTCAAGCAAACACAAACAGCACAGCACGATGCGTATTTTTTTTTAAAATTGACAAAATAAATAAAAAATAAATCAAAAATAAAAATAAGTGGAAAAGGCGAGAGTGCGCGAGCACACAGGAGCAAAGACAAGCAGCGCAGCTTGATGCGTAGTAAAAAAAAATAATAAATAGACAACTGGTCGACCTCATTAGAAATAAAAACCCAAAAGATTAGATAGACAAACAAACAAACACATAAATGTGGAGAGAAGGGCAGTGCGCGCAGGAGCAAAGGTAAACAGCAGACAGACCTGAATCCTTATCTTTACAAGGTCGACCTCAGAACTTTGTTCAGTTTGTCTCGGTGACGGATAATGGAAGGAAGGGCAGGCAACTGGTCGACTTCATTTAAATAAACAAATAAAAAATAAGATAAACTCTCAGGAATAGATAAATAATAACAAAAAAATTGTAAAGTGGAGAAAGCGAGAGGCGCGTGAATGCACTCAAGCAAACACAAACAGCACAGCACGATGCGTATTTTTTTTAAATTGACAAAATAAATCAAAAATAAATCAAAAATAAAAATAAGTGGAAAAGGCGAGAGTGCGCGAGCACACAGGAGCAAAGACAAGCAGCGCAGCTTGATGCGTAGTAAAAAAAATAATAAATAGACAACTGGTCGACCTCATTAGAAATAAAACCCAAAAGATTAGATAGACAAACAAACAAACACATAAATGTGGAGAGAAGGGCAGTGCGCGCAGGAGCAAAGGTAAACAGCAGACAGAACTGAATCCTTATCTTTACAAGGTCGACCTCAGAACTTTGTTCAGTTTGTCTCGGTGACGGATAATGGAAGGAAGGGCAGGCAAATGGTCGACTTCATTTAAATTAACAAATAAAAAATAAGATAAACTCTCAGGAATAGATAAATAATAACAAAAAAATTGTAAAGTTGAGAAAGCGAGAGCGCGCGAATGCACTCACGCAAACACAAACAGCACAGCACGATTCGTATTTTTTTTTAAATTGACAAAATAAATCAAAAATAAATCAAAAATAAAAATAAGTGGAAAAGGCCAGAGTGCGCGAGCCCACAGGAGCAAATACAAGCAGCGCAGCTTGATGCGTAGTAAAAAAAATAATAAATAGACAACTGGTCGACCTCATTAGAAATAAAAACCCAAAAGATTAGATAGACAAACAAACAAACACATAAATGTGGAGAGAAGGGCAGTGCGCGCAGGAGCAAAGGTAAACAGCAGACAGACCTGAATCCTTATCTTTACAAGGTCGACCTCAGAACTTTGTTCAGTTTGTCTCGGTGACGGATAATGGAAGGAAGGGCAAACAACTGGTCGACTTCATTTAAATAAACAAATAAAAAATAAGATAAACTCTCAGGAATAGATAAATAATAACAAAAAAATTGTAAAGTGGAGAAAGCGAGAGCGCTCGAATGCACTCAAGCAAACACAAACAGCACAGCACGATGCGTATTTTTTTTTAAATTGACAAAATAAATCAATCAAAAATAAAAATAAGTGCAAAAGGCGAGAGTGCGCGAGCACACAGGAGCAAAGACAAGCAGCGCAGCTTGATGCGTAGTAAAAAAAATAATAAATAGACAACTGGTCGACCTCATTAGAAATAAAAACCCAAAAGATTAGATAGACAAACAAACAAACACATAAATGTGGAGAGAAGGGCAGTGCGCGCAGGAGCAAAGGTAAACAGCGGACAGACCTGAATCCTTATCTTTACAAGGTCGACCTCAGAACTTTGTTCAGTTTGTATCGGTGACGGATAATGGAAGGAAGGGCAGGCAACTGGTCTACTTCATTTAAATAAACAAATAAAAAATAATATAAACTCTCAGGAATAGATAAATAATAACAAAAAAATTGTAAAGTGGAGAAAGCGAGAGCGCGCGAATGCACTCAAGCAAACACAAACAGCACAGCACGATGCGTATTTTTTTTTAAATTGACAAAATAAATCAAAAATAAATCAAAAATAAAAATAAGTGGAAAAGGCGAGAGTGCGCGAGCACACAGGAGCAAAGACAAGCAGCGCAGCTTGATGCGTAGTAAAAAAAATAATAAATAGACAACTGGTCGACCTCATTAGAAATAAAAACCCAAAAGATTAGATAGACAAACAAACAAACACATAAATGTGGAGAGAAGGGCACTGCGCGCAGGAGCAAAGGTAAACAGCAGACAGACCTGAATCCTTATCTTTACAATGTCGACCTCAGAACTTTGTTCTGTTTGTCTCGGTGACGGATAATGGAAGGAAGGGCAGGCAACTGGTCGACTTCATTTAAATAAACAAATAAAAAATAAGATAAACTCTCAGGAATAGATAAATAATAACAAAAAAATTGTAAAGTGGAGAAAGCGAGAGCGCCAGAATGCACTCAAGCGAACACAAACAGCACAGCACGATGCGTATTTTTTTTTTAAATTGACAAAATAAATCAAAAATAAAAATAAGTGGAAAAGGCGAGAGTGCGCGAGCACACAGGAGCAAAGACAAGCAGCGCAGCTTGATGCGTAGTAAAAAAAAATAATAAATAGACAACTGGTCGACCTCATTAGAAATAAAAACCCAAAAGATTAGATAGACAAACAAACAAACACATAAATGTGGAGAGAAGGGCAGTGCGCGCAGGAGCAAAGGTAAACAGCAGACAGACCTGAATCCTTATCTTTACAAGGTCGACCTCAGAACTTTGTTCAGTTGTCTCGGTGACGGATAATGGAAGGAAGGGCAGGCAACTGGTCGACTTCATTTAAATAAACAAATAAAAAATAAGATAAACTCTCAGGAATAGATAAATAATAACAAACAAATTGTAAAGTGGACAAAGCGAGAGCGCGCGAATGCACTCAAGCAAACACAAACAGCACAGCACGATGCGTATTTTTTTTTAAATTGACAAAATAAATCAAAAATAAATCAAAAATAAAAATAAGTGGAAAAGGCGAGAGTGCGCGAGCACACAGGAGCAAAGACAAGCAGCGCAGCTTGATGCGTAGTAAAAAAAAATAATAAATAGACAACTGGTCGACCTCATTAGAAATAAAAACCCAAAAGATTAGATAGACAAACAAACAAACACATAAATGTGGAGAGAAGGGCAGTGCGCGCAGGAGCAAAGGTGAACAGCAGACAGACCTGAATCCTTATCTTTACAAGGTCGACCTCAGAACTTTGTTCAGTTTGTCTCGGTGACGGATAATGAAGGAAGGGCAGGCAACTGGTCGACTTCATTTAAATAAACAAATAAAAAATAAGATAAACTCTCAGGAATAGATAAATAATAAAAAAAAATTGTAAAGTGGAGAAAGCGAGAGCGCGCGAATGCACTCAAGCAAACACAAACAGCACAGCACGATGCGTATTTTTTTTAAAAATTGACAAAATAAATCAAAAATAAATCAAAAATAAAAATAAGTGGAAAAGGCGAGAGTGCGCGAGCACACAGGAGCAAAGACAAGCAGCGCAGCTTGATGCGTAGTAAAAAAAATAATAAATAGACAACTGGTCGACCTCATTAGAAATAAAAACCCAAAAGATTAGATAGACAAACAAACAAACACATAAATGTGGAGAGAAGGGCAGTGCGCGCAGGAGCAAAGGTAAACAGCAGACAGACCTGAATCCTTTTCTTTACAAGGTCGACCTCAGAACTTTGTTCAGTTTGTCTCGGTGACAGATAATGGAAGGAAGGGCAGGCAACTGGTCGACTTCATTTAAATAAACAAATAAAAAATAAGATAAACTCTCAGGAATAGATAAATAATAACAAAAAAATTGTAAAGTGGAGAAAGCGAGAGCGCCCGAATGCACTCAAGCGAACACAAACAGCACAGCACGATGCGTATTTTTTTTTAAATTGACAAAAAAAATCAAAAATAAAAATAAGTGGAAAAGGCGAGAGTGCGCGAGCACACAGGAGCAAAGACAAGCAGCGCAGCTTGATGCGTAGTAAAAAAAATAATAAATAGACAACTGGTCGACCTCATTAGAAATAAAAACCCAAAAGATTAGATAGACAAACAAACAAACACATAAATGTGGAGAGAAGGGCAGTGCGCGCAGGAGCAAAGGTAAAGAGAGGACAGACCTGAATCCTTATCTTTACAAGGTCGACCTCAGAACTTTGTTCAGTTTGTCTCGGTGACGGATAATGGAAGGAATGGCAGGCAACTGGTCGACTTCATTTAAATAAACAAATAAAAAATAAGATAAACTCTCAGGAATAGATAAATAATAACAAACAAATTGTAAAGTGGAGAAAGCGAGAGCGCGCGAATGCACTCAAGCAAACACAAACAGCACAGCACGATGCGTATTTTTTTTTAAAATTGACAAAATAAATCAAAAATAAATAAAAAATAAAAATAAGTGGAAAAGGCGAGAGTGCGCGAGCACACAGGAGCAAAGACAAGCAGCGCAGCTTGATGCGTAGTAAAAAAAATAATAAATAGACAACTGGTCTACCTCATTAGAAATAAAAACCCAAAAGATTAGATAGGCAAACAAACAAACACATAAATGTGGAGAGAAGGGCAATGCGCGCAGGAGCAAAGGTAAACAGCAGACAGACCTGAATCCTTATCTTTACAAGGTCGACCTCAGAACTTTGTTCAGTTTGTCTCGGTGACGGATAATGGAAGGAAGGGCAGGCAACTGGTCGACTTCATTTAAATAAACAAATAAAAAATAAGATAAACTCTCAGGAATAGATAAATAATAACAAAAAAATTGTAAAGTGGAGAAAGCGAGAGCGCCCGAATGCCCTCAAGCGAACACAAACAGCACAGCACGATGCGTATTTTTTTTTAAATTGAAAAAATAAATAAAAAAAAAAATAAGTGGAAAAGGCGAGAGTGCGCGAGCACACAGGAGCAAAGACAAGCAGCGCAGCTTGATGCGTAGTAAAAAAAAATAATAAATAGACAACTGGTCGACCTCATTAGAAATAAAAACCCAAAAGATTAGATAGACAAACAAACAAACACATAAATGTGGAGAGAAGGGCAGTGCGCGCAGGAGCAAAGGTGAACAGCAGACAGACCTGAATCCTTATCTTTACAAGGTCGACCTCAGAACTTTGTTCAGTTTGTCTCGGTGACGGATAATGGAAGGAAGGGCAGGCAACTGGTCGACTTCATTTAAATAAACAAATAAAAAATAAGATAAACTCTCAGGAATAGATAAATAATAACAAAAAATTGTAAAGTGGAGAAAGCGAGAGTGCGCGAATGCACTCAAGCAAACACAAACAGCACAGCACGATGCGTATTTTTTTAAAAAATTGACAAAATAAATCAAAAATAAATCAAAAATAAAAATAAGTGGAAAAGGCGAGAGTGCGCGAGCACACAGGAGCAAAGACAAGCAGCGCAGCTTGATGCGTAGTAAAAAAAAAATAATAAATAGACAACTGGTCGACCTCATTAGAAATAAAAACCCAAAAGATTAGATAGACAAACAAACAAACACATAAATGTGGAGAGAAGGGCAGTGCGCGCAGGAGCAAAGGTAAACAGCAGACAGACCTGAATCCTTATCTTTACAAAGTCGACCTCAGAACTTTGTTCAGTTTGTCTCGGTGACGGATAATGGAAGGAAGGGCAGGCAAGTGGTCGACTTCATTTAAATAAACAAATAAAAAATAAGATAAACTCTCAGGAATAGATAAATAATAACAAACAAATTGTAAAGTGGACAAAGCGAGAGCGCGCGAATGCACTCAAGCAAACACAAACAGCACAGCACGATGCGTATTTTTTTTTTTAAATTGACAAAATAAATCAAAAATAAATCAAAAATAAAAATAAGTGGAAAAGGCGAGAGTGCGCGAGCACACAGGAGCAAAGACAAGCAGCGCAGCTTGATGCGTAGTAAAAAAAATAATAAATAGACAACTGGTCGACCTCATTAGAAATAAAAACCCAAAAGATTAGATAGACAAACAAACAAACACATAAATGTGGAGAGAAGGGCAGTGCGCGCAGGAGCAAAGGTGAACAGCAGACAGACCTGAATCCATATCTTTACAAGGTCGACCTCAGAACTTTGTTCAGTTTGTCTCGGTGACGGATAATGGAAGGAAGGGCAGGCAACTGGTCGACTTCATTTAAATAAACAAATAAAAAATAAGATAAACTCTCAGGAATAGATAAATAATAACAAAAAATTGTAAAGTGGAGAAAGCGAGAGTGCGCGAATGCACTCAAGCAAACACAAACAGCACAGCACGATGCGTATTTTTTTTAAAAAATTGACAAAATAAATCAAAAATAAATCAAAAATAAAAATAAGTGGAAAAGGCGAGAGTGCGCGAGCACACAGGAGCAAAGACAAGCAGCGCAGCTTGATGCGTAGTAAAAAAAATAATAAATAGACAACTGGTCGACCTCATTAGAAATAAAAACCCAAAAGATTAGATAGACAAACAAACAAACACATAAATGTGGAGAGAAGGGCAGTGCGCGCAGAAGCAAAGGTAAACAGCAGACAGACCTGAATCCTTATCTTTACAAGGTCGACCTCAGAACTTTGTTCAGTTTCTCTTGGTGACGGATAATGGAAGGAAGGGCAGGCAACTGGTCGACTTCATTTAAATAAACAAATAAAAAATAAGATAAACTCTCAGGAATAGATAAATAATAACAAAAAATTGTAAAGTGGAGAAAGCGAGAGCGCGCGAATGCACTCAAGCAAACACAAACAGCACAGCACGATAAGTATTTTTTTTTAAAATTGACAAAATAAATCAAAAATAAATCAAAAATAAAAATAAGTGGAAAAGGCGAGAGTGCGCGAGCACACAGGAGCAAAGACAAGCAGCGCAGCTTGATGCGTAGTAAAAAAAATAATAAATAGACAACTGGTCGACCTCATTAGAAATAAAAACCCAAAAGATTAGATAGACAAACAAACAAACACATAAATGTGGAGAGAAGGGCAGTGCGCGCAGGAGCAAAGGTAAACAGCAGACAGACCTGAATCCTTATCTTTACAAGGTCGACCTCAGAACTTTGTTCAGTTTGTCTCGGTGACAGATAATGGAAGGAAGGGCAGGCAACTGGTCGACTTCATTTAAATAAACAAATAAAAAATAAGATAAACTCTCAGGAATAGATAAATAATAACAAAAAAATTGTAAAGTGGAGAAAGCGAGAGCGCCCGAATGCACTCAAGCGAACACAAACAGCACAGCACGATGCGTATTTTTTTTTAAATTGACAAAAAAAATCAAAATAAAAATAAGTGGAAAAGGCGAGAGTGCGCGAGCACACAGGAGCAAAGACAAGCAGCGCAGCTTGATGCGTAGTAAAAAAAATAATAAATAGACAACTGGTCGACCTCATTAGAAATAAAAACCCAAAAGATTAGATAGACAAACAAACAAACACATAAATGTGGAGAGAAGGGCAGTGCGCGCAGGAGCAAAGGTAAACAGCAGACAGACCTGAATCCTTATCTTTACAAGGTCGACCTCAGAACTTTGTTCAGTTTGTCTCGGTGACGGATAATGGAAGGAAGGGCAGGCAACTGGTCGACTTCATTTAAATAAACAAATAATAAATAAGATAAACTCTCAGGAATAGATAAATAATAACAAAAAAATTGTAAGGTGGAGAAAGCGAGAGCGCCCGAATGCCCTCAAGCGAACACAAACAGCACAGCACGATGCGTATTTTTTTTTAAATTGACAAAATAAATCAAAATAAAAATAAGTGGAAAAGGCGAGAATGCGGGAGCACACAGGAGCAAAGACAAGCAGCGCAGCTTGATGCGTAGTAAAAAAAATAATAAATAGACAACTGGTCGACCTCATTAGAAATAAAAACCCAAAAGATTAGATAGACAAACAAACAAACACATAAATGTGGAGAGAAGGGCAGTGCGCGCAGGAGCAAAGGTAAACAGCAGACAGACCTGAATCCTTATCTTTACAAGGTCGACCTCAGAACTTTGTTCAGTTTGTCTCGGTGACGGAAAATGGAAGATAGGGCAGGCAAGTGGTCGACTTCATTTAAATAAACAAATAAAAAATAAGACAAACTCTCAGGAATAGATAAATAATAACAAACAAATTGTAAAGTGGAGAAAGCGAGAGCGCGCGAATGCACTCAAGCAAACACAAACAGCACAGCACGATGCGTATTTTTTTTTAAAATTGACAAAATAAATCAAAAATAAATCAAAAATAAAAATAAGTGGAAAAGGCGAGAGTGCGCGAGCACACAGGAGCAAAGACAAGCAGCGCAGCTTGATGCGTAGTAAAAAAAATAATAAATAGACAACTGGTCGACCTCATTAGAAATAAAAACCCAAAAGATTAGATAGACAAACAAACAAACACATAAATGTGGAGAGAAGGGCAGTGCGCGCAGGAGCAAAGGTAAACAGCAGACAGACCTGAATCCTTATCTTTACAAGGTCGACCTCAGAACTTTGTTCAGTTTGTCTCGGTGACGGATAATGGAAGGAAGGGCAGGCAACTGGTCGACTTAATTTAAATAAACAAATAAAAACTAAGATAAACTCTCAGGAATAGATAAATAATAACAAAAAATTGTAAAGTGGAAAAAGCAAGAGCGCGTGAATGCACTCAAGCAAACACAAACAGCACAGCACGATGCGTATTTTTTTTTTTAAATTGACAAAATAAATCAAAAATAAAAATAAGTGGAAAAGGCGAGAGTGCGCGAGCACACAGGAGCAAAGACAAGCAGCGCAGCTTGATGCGTAGTAAAAAAAATAATAAATAGACAACTGGTCGACCTCATTAGAAATAAAAACCCAAAAGATTAGATAGACAAACAAACAAACACATAAATGTGGAGAGAATTGCAGTGCGCCCAGGAGCAAAGGTAAACAGCAGACAGACCTGAATCCTTATCTTTACAAGGTCGACCTCAGAACTTTGTTCAGTTTGTCTCGGTGACGGATAATGGAAGGAAGGGCAGGCAACTGGTCGACTTCATTTAAATAAACAAATAAAAAATAAGATAAACTCTCAGGAATAGATAAATAATAACAAAAAATTGTAAAGTGGAGAAAGCGAGAGCGCGCGAATGCACTCAAGCAAACACAAACAGCACAGCACGATGTGTATTTTTTTTAAAAATTGACAAAATAAATCAAAAATAAATCAAAAATAAAAATAAGTGGAAAAGGCGAGAGTGAGCGAGCACACAGGAGCAAAGACAAGCAGCGCAGCTTGATGTGTAGTAAAAAAATAATAAATAGACAACTGGTCGACCTCATTAGAAATAAAAACCCAAAAGATTAGATAGACAAACAAACAAACACATAAATGTGGAGAGAAGGGCAGTGCGCGCAGGAGCAAAGGTAAACAGCAGACAGACCTGAATCCTTATCTTTACAAGGTCGACCTCAGAACTTTGTTCAGTTTGCCTTGGTGACGGATAATGGAAGGAAGGGCAGGCAACTGGTCGACTTCATTTAAATAAACAAATAAAAAATAAGATAAACTCTCAGGAATAGATAAATAATAACAAAAAATTGTAAAGTAGAGAAAGCGAGAGCGCGCGAATGCACTCAAGCAAACACAAACAGCACAGCACGATGCGTATTTTTTTTTTTAAATTGACAAAATAAATCAAAAATAAAAATAAGTGGAAAAGGCGAGAGTGCGCGAGCACACAGGAGCAAAGACAAGCAGCGCAGCTTGATGCGTAGTAAAAAAAATAATAAAAAGACAACTGGTCGACCTCATTAGAAATAAAAACACAAAAGATTAGATAGACAAACAAACAAACACATAAATGTGGAGAGAAGGGCAGTGCGCGCAGGAGCAAAGGTAAACAGCAGACAGACCTGAATCCTTATCTTTACAAGGTCGACCTCAGAACTTTGTTCAGTTTGTCTCGGTGACGGATAATGGAAGGAAGGGCAGGCAACTGGTCGACTTCATTTAAATAAACAAATAAAAATAAGATAAACTCTCAGGAATAGATAAATAATACCAAAAAAATTGTAAAGTGGAGAAAGCGAGAGCGCCCGAATGCACTCAAGCGAACACAAACAGCACAGCACGATGCGTATTTTTTTTTTAAATTGACAAAAAAAATCAAAAATAAAAATAAGTGGAAAAGGCGAGAGTGCGCGAGCACACAGGAGCAAAGACAAGCAGCGCAGCTTGATGCGTAGAAAAAAAAATAATAAATAGACAACTGGTCGACCTCATTAGAAATAAAAACCCAAAAGATTAGATAGACAAACAAACAAACACATAAATGTGGAGAGAAGGGCAGTGCGCGCAGGAGCAAAGGTAAACAGCAGACAGACCTGAATCCTTATCTTTACAAGGTCGACCTCAGAACTTTGTTCAGTTTGTCTCGGTGACGGATAATGGAAGGAATGGCAGGCAACTGGTCGACTTCATTTAAATAAACAAATAAAAAATAAGATAAACTCTCAGGAATAGATAAATAATAACAAACAAATTGTAAAGTGGAGAAAGCGAGAGCGCGCGAATGCACTCAAGCAAACACAAACAGCACAGCACGATGCGTATTTTTTTTTAAAATTGACAAAATAAATCAAAAATAAATCAAAAATAAAATAAGTGGAAAAGGCGAGAGTGCGCGAGCACACAGGAGCAAAGACAAGCAGCGCAGCTTGATGCGTAGTAAAAAAAATAATAAATACACAACTGGTCGACCTCATTAGAAATAAAAACCCAAAAGATTAGATAGACAAACAAACAAACACATAAATGTGGAGAGAAGGGCAGTGCGCGCAGGAGCAAAGGTAAACAGCAGACAGACCTGAATCCTTATCTTTACAAGGTCGACCTCAGAACTTTGTTCAGTTTGTCTCGGTGACGGATAATGGAAGGAAGGGCAGGCAACTGGTCGACTTCATTTAAATAAAGAAATAAAAAATAAGATAAACTCTCAGGAATAGATAAATAATAACAAAAAAATTGTAAAGTGGAGAAAGCGAGAGCGCCCGAATGCCCTCAAGCGAACACAAACAGCACAGCACGATGCGTATTTTTTTTTAAATTGACAAAATAAATCAAAAATAAAAATAAGTGGAAAAGGCGAGAGTGCGCGAGCACACAGGAGCAAAGACAAGCAGCGCAGCTTGATGCGTAGTAAAAAAAAATAATAAATAGACAACTGGTCGACCTCATTAGAAATAAAAACCAAAAGATTTGATAGACAAACAAACAAACACATAAATGTGGAGAGAAGGGCAGTGCGCGCAGGAGCAAAGGTAAACAGCAGACAGACCTGAATCCTTATCTTTACAAGGTCGACCTCAGAACTTTGTTCAGTTTGTCTCGGTGACGGAAAATGGAAGATAGGGCAGGCAAGTGGTCGACTTCATTTAAATAAACAAATAAAAAATAAGACAAACTCTCAGGAATAGATAAATAATAACAAAAAAATTGTAAAGTGGAGAAAGCGAGAGCGAGCGAATGCACTCAAGCAAACACAAACAGCACAGCACGATGCGTATTTTTTTTTAAAATTGACAAAATAAATCAAAAATAAATCAAAAATAAAAATAAGTGGAAAAGGCGAGAGTGCGCGAGCACACAGGAGCAAAGACAAGCAGCGCAGCTTGATGCGTAGTAAAAAAAATAATAAATAGACAACTGGTCGACCTCATTAGAAATAAAAAACCCAAAAGATTAGATAGACAAACAAACAAACACATAAATGTGGAGAGAAGGGCAGTGCGGGCAGGAGCAAAGGTAAACAGCAGACAGACGTGAATCCTTATCTTTACAAGGTCGACCTCAGAACTTTGTTCAGTTTGTCTCGGTGACGGATAATGGAAGGAAGGGCAGGCAACTGGTCGACTTCATTTAAATAAACAAATAAAAACTAAGATAAACTCTCAGGAATAGATAATAATAACAAAAAAATTGTAAAGTGGAGAAAGCGAGAGCGCGCGAATGCACTCAAGCAAACACAAACAGCACAACACGATGCGTATTTTTTTTTAAATTGACAAAATATATCAAAAATAAATCAAAAATAAAAATAAGTGGAAAAGGCGAGAGTGCGCGAGCACACAGGAGCAAAGACAAGCAGCGCAGCTTGATGCGTAGTAAAAAAAATAATAAATAGACAACTGGTCGACCTCATTAGAAATAAAAACCCAAAAGATTAGATAGACAAAACAAACAAACACATAAATGTGGAGAGAAGGGCAGTGCGCGCAGGAGCAAAGGTAAACAGCAGACAGACCTGAATCCTTATCTTTACAAGGTCGACCTCAGAACTTTGTTCAGTTTGTCTCGGTGACGGATAATGGAAGGAAGGGCAGGCAACTGGTCGACTTCATTTAAATAAACAAATAAAAACTAAGATAAACTCTCAGGAATAGATAAATAATAACAAACAAATTGTAAAGTGGACAAAGCGAGAGAGCGCGAATGCAATCAAGCAAACACAAACAGCACAGCACGATGCGTATTTTTTTTTAAATTGACAAAATAAATCAAAAATAAATCAAAAATAAAATAAGTGGAAAAGGCGAGAGTGCGCGAGCACACAGGAGCAAAGACAAGCAGCGCAGCTTGATGCGTAGTAAAAAAAAAATAATAAATAGACAACTGGTCGACCTCATTAGAAATAAAAACCCAAAAGATTAGATAGACAAACAAACAAACACATAAATGTGGAGAGAAGGGCAGTGCGCGCAGGAGCAAAGGTAAACAGCAGACAGACCTGAATCCTTATCTTTACAAGGTCGACCTCAGAAATTTGTTCAGTTTGTCTCAGTGACGGATAATGGAAGGAAGGGCAGGCAACTGGTCGACTTCATTTAAATAAACAAATAAAATTAAGATAAACTCTCAGGAATAGATAAATAATAACAAAAAAAATTGTAAAGTGGAGAAAGCGAGAGCGCGCGAATGCACTCAAGCAAACACAAACAGCACAGCACGATGCGTATTTTTTTTTAAAATTGACAAAATAAATCAAAATAAATCAAAAATAAAAATAAGTGGAAAAGGCGAGAGTGCGCGAGCACACAGGAGCAAAGACAAGCAGCGCAGCTTGATGCGTAGTAAAAAAAATAATAAATAGACAACTGGTCGACCTCATTAGAAATAAAAACACAAAAGATTAGATAGACAAACAAACAAACACATAAATGTGGAGAGAAGGGCAGTGCGCGCAGGAGCAAAGGTAAACAGCAGACAGACCTGAATCCTTATCTTTACAATGTCGACCTCAGAACTTTGTTCAGTTTCTCTCGGTGACGGATAATGGAAGGAAGGGCAGGCAACTGGACGACTTCATTTAAATAAACAAATAAAAAATAAGATAAACTCTCAGGAATAGATAAATAATAACAAAAAATTGTAAAGTGGAGAAAGCGAGAGCGCCCGAATGCACTCAAGCGAACACAAACAGCACAGCACGATGCGTATTTTTTTTTAAATTGACAAAATAAATCAAAAATAAAAATAAGTGGAAAAGGCGAGAGTGCGCGAGCACACAGGAGCAAAGACAAGCAGCGCAGCTTGATGCGTAGTAAAAAAAAATAATAAATAGACAACTGGTCGACCTCATTAGAAATAAAAACCCAAAAGATTAGATAGACAAACAAACAAACACATAAATGTGGAGAGAAGGGCAGTGCGCGCAGGAGCAAAGGTAAACAGCAGACAGACCTGAATCCTTATCTTTACAAGGTCGACCTCAGAAATTTGTTCAGTTTGTCTCAGTGACGGATAATGGAAGGAAGGGCAGGCAACTGGTCGACTTCATTTAAATAAACAAATAAAAAATAAGATAAACTCTCAGGAATAGATAAATAATAACAAAAAAATTGTAAAGTGGAGAAAGCGAGAACGCGCGAAGGCACTCAAGCAAACACAAACAGCACAGCACGATGCGTATTTTTTTTTTAAATTGACAAAATAAATCAAAAATAAATCAAAAATAAAAATAAGTGGAAAAGGCGAGAGTGCGCGAGCACACAGGAGCAAAGACAAGCAGCGCAGCTTGATGCGTAGTAAAAAAATAATAAATAGACAACTGGTCGACCTCATTAGAAATAAAAACCCAAAAGATTAGATAGACAAACAAACAAACACATAAATGTGGAGAGAAGGGCAGTGCGCGCAGGAGCAAAGGTAAACAGCAGACAGACCTGAATCCTTATCTTTACAAGGTCGACCTCAGAACTTTGTTCAGTTTGTCTCGGTGACGGATAATGGAAGGAAGGGCAGGCAACTGGTCGACTTCATTTAAATAAACAAATAAAAACTAAGATAAACTCTCAGGAATAGATAAATAATAACAAACAAATTGTAAAGTGGACAAAGCGAGAGAGCGCGAATGCACTCAAGCAAACACAAACAGCACAGCACGATGCGTATTTTTTTTTAAATTGACAAAATAAAGCAAAAATAAAAATAAGTGGAAAAGGCGAGAGTGCGCGAGCACACAGGAGCAAAGACAAGCAGCGCAGCTTGATGCGTAGTAAAAAAATAATAAATAGACAACTGGTCGACCTCATTAGAAATAAAAACCCAAAAGATTAGATAGACAAACAAACAAACACATAAATGTGGAGAGAATTGCAGTGCGCCCAGGAGCAAAGGTAAACAGCAGACAGACCTGAATCCTTATCTTTACAAGGTCGACCTCAGAACTTTGTTCAGTTTGTCTCGGTGACGGATAATGGAAGGAAGGGCAGGCAACTGGTCGACTTCATTTAAATAAACAAATAAAAAATAAGATAAACTCTCAGGAATAGATAAATAATAACAAAAAATTGTAAAGTGGAGAAAGCGAGAGCGCGCGAATGCACTCAAGCAAACACAAACAGCACAGCACGATGTGTATTTTTTTTAAAAATTGACAAAATAAATCAAAAATAAATCAAAAATAAAAATAAGTGGAAAAGGCGAGAGTGAGCGAGCACACAGGAGCAAAGACAAGCAGCGCAGCTTGATGTGTAGTAAAAAAAATAATAAATAGACAACTGGTCGACCTCATTAGAAATAAAACCCAAAAGATTAGATAGACAAACAAACAAACACATAAATGTGGAGAGAAGGGCAGTGCGCGCAGGAGCAAAGGTAAACAGCAGACAGACCTGAATCCTTATCTTTACAAGGTCGACCTCAGAACTTTGTTCAGTTTGCCTTGGTGACGGATAATGGAAGGAAGGGCAGGCAACTGGTCGACTTCATTTAAATAAACAAATAAAAAATAAGATAAACTCTCAGGAATAGATAAATAATAACAAAAAATTGTAAAGTAGAGAAAGCGAGAGCGCGCGAATGCACTCAAGCAAACACAAACAGCACAGCACGATGCGTATTTTTTTTTTAAAATTGACAAAATAAATCAAAAATAAAAATAAGTGGAAAAGGCGAGAGTGCGCGAGCACACAGGAGCAAAGACAAGCAGCGCAGCTTGATGCGTAGTAAAAAAATAATAAAAAGACAACTGGTCGACCTCATTAGAAATAAAAACACAAAAGATTAGATAGACAAACAAACAAACACATAAATGTGGAGAGAAGGGCAGTGCGCGCAGGAGCAAAGGTAAACAGCAGACAGACCTGAATCCTTATCTTTACAAGGTCGACCTCAGAACTTTGTTCAGTTTGTCTCGGTGACGGATAATGGAAGGAAGGGCAGGCAACTGGTCGACTTCATTTAAATAAACAAATAAAAAATAAGATAAACTCTCAGGAATAGATAAATAATACCAAAAAAATTGTAAAGTGGAGAAAGCGAGAGCGCCCGAATGCACTCAAGCGAACACAAACAGCACAGCACGATGCGTATTTTTTTTTTAAATTGACAAAAAAAATCAAAAATAAAAATAAGTGGAAAAGGCGAGAGTGCGCGAGCACACAGGAGCAAAGACAAGCAGCGCAGCTTGATGCGTAGAAAAAAAAATAATAAATAGACAACTGGTCGACCTCATTAGAAATAAAAACCCAAAAGATTAGATAGACAAACAAACAAACACATAAATGTGGAGAGAAGGGCAGTGCGCGCAGGAGCAAAGGTAAACAGCAGACAGACCTGAATCCTTATCTTTACAAGGTCGACCTCAGAACTTTGTTCAGTTTGTCTCGGTGACGGATAATGGAAGGAATGGCAGGCAACTGGTCGACTTCATTTAAATAAACAAATAAAAAATAAGATAAACTCTCAGGAATAGATAAATAATAACAAACAAATTGTAAAGTGGAGAAAGCGAGAGCGCGCGAATGCACTCAAGCAAACACAAACAGCACAGCACGATGCGTATTTTTTTTTAAAATTGACAAAATAAATCAAAAATAAATCAAAAATAAAAATAAGTGGAAAAGGCGAGAGTGCGCGAGCACACAGGAGCAAAGACAAGCAGCGCAGCTTGATGCGTAGTAAAAAAAATAATAAATACACAACTGGTCGACCTCATTAGAAATAAAAACCCAAAAGATTAGATAGACAAACAAACAAACACATAAATGTGGAGAGAAGGGCAGTGCGCGCAGGAGCAAAGGTAAACAGCAGACAGACCTGAATCCTTATCTTTACAAGGTCGACCTCAGAACTTTGTTCAGTTTGTCTCGGTGACGGATAATGGAAGGAAGGGCAGGCAACTGGTCGACTTCATTTAAATAAAGAAATAAAAAATAAGATAAACTCTCAGGAATAGATAAATAATAACAAAAAAATTGTAAAGTGGAGAAAGCGAGAGCGCCCGAATGCCCTCAAGCGAACACAAACAGCACAGCACGATGCGTATTTTTTTTTAAATTGACAAAATAAATCAAAAATAAAAATAAGTGGAAAAGGCGAGAGTGCGCGAGCACACAGGAGCAAAGACAAGCAGCGCAGCTTGATGCGTAGTAAAAAAAAATAATAAATAGACAACTGGTCGACCTCATTAGAAATAAAAACCCAAAAGATTTGATAGACAAACAAACAAACACATAAATGTGGAGAGAAGGGCAGTGCGCGCAGGAGCAAAGGTAAACAGCAGACAGACCTGAATCCTTATCTTTACAAGGTCGACCTCAGAACTTTGTTCAGTTTGTCTCGGTGACGGAAAATGGAAGATAGGGCAGGCAAGTGGTCGACTTCATTTAAATAAACAAATAAAAAATAAGACAAACTCTCAGGAATAGATAAAATAATAACAAAAAAATTGTAAAGTGGAGAAAGCGAGAGCGAGCGAATGCACTCAAGCAAACACAAACAGCACAGCACGATGCGTATTTTTTTTTTAAAATTGACAAAATAAATCAAAAATAAATCAAAAATAAAAATAAGTGGAAAAGGCGAGAGTGCGCGAGCACACAGGAGCAAAGACAAGCAGCGCAGCTTGATGCGTAGTAAAAAAAATAATAAATAGACAACTGGTCGACCTCATTAGAAATAAAAACCCAAAAGATTAGATAGACAAACAAACAAACACATAAATGTGGAGAGAAGGGCAGTGCGGGCAGGAGCAAAGGTAAACAGCAGACAGACGTGAATCCTTATCTTTACAAGGTCGACCTCAGAACTTTGTTCAGTTTGTCTCGGTGACGGATAATGGAAGGAAGGGCAGGCAACTGGTCGACTTCATTTAAATAAACAAATAAAAACTAAGATAAACTCTCAGGAATAGATAATAATAACAAAAAAATTGTAAAGTGGAGAAAGCGAGAGCGCGCGAATGCACTCAAGCAAACACAAACAGCACAACACGATGCGTATTTTTTTTTAAATTGACAAAATATATCAAAAATAAATCAAAAATAAAAATAAGTGGAAAAGGCGAGAGTGCGCGAGCACACAGGAGCAAAGACAAGCAGCGCAGCTTGATGCGTAGTAAAAAAAATAATAAATAGACAACTGGTCGACCTCATTAGAAATAAAAACCCAAAAGATTAGATAGACAAACAAACAAACACATAAATGTGGAGAGAAGGGCAGTGCGCGCAGGAGCAAAGGTAAACAGCAGACAGACCTGAATCCTTGTCTTTACAAGGTCGACCTCAGAACTTTGTTCAGTTTGTCTCGGTGACGGATAATGGAAGGAAGGGCAGGCAACTGGTCGACTTCATTTAAATAAACAAATAAAAACTAAGATAAACTCTCAGGAATAGATAAATAATAACAAACAAATTGTAAAGTGGACAAAGCGAGAGAGCGCGAATGCAATCAAGCAAACACAAACAGCACAGCACGATGCGTATTTTTTTTTAAATTGACAAAATAAATCAAAAATAAATCAAAATAAAAATAAGTGGAAAAGGCGAGAGTGCGCGAGCACACAGGAGCAAAGACAAGCAGCGCAGCTTGATGCGTAGTAAAAAAATAATAATAAATAGACAACTGGTCGACCTCATTAGAAATAAAAACCCAAAAGATTAGATAGACAAACAAACAAACACATAAATGTGGAGAGAAGGGCAGTGCGCGCAGGAGCAAAGGTAAACAGCAGACAGACCTGAATCCTTATCTTTACAAGGTCGACCTCAGAAATTTGTTCAGTTTGTCTCAGTGACGGATAATGGAAGGAAGGGCAGGCAACTGGTCGACTTCATTTAAATAAACAAATAAAATTAAGATAAACTCTCAGGAATAGATAAATAATAACAAAAAAATTGTAAAGTGGAGAAAGCGAGAGCGCGCGAATGCACTCAAGCAAACACAAACAGCACAGCACGATGCGTATTTTTTTTTAAAATTGACAAAATAAATCAAAAATAAATCAAAAATAAAAATAAGTGGAAAAGGCGAGAGTGCGCGAGCACACAGGAGCAAAGACAAGCAGCGCAGCTTGATGCGTAGTAAAAAAAATAATAAATAGACAACTGGTCGACCTCATTAGAAATAAAAACACAAAAGATTAGATAGACAAACAAACAAACACATAAATGTGGAGAGAAGGGCAGTGCGCGCAGGAGCAAAGGTAAACAGCAGACAGACCTGAATCCTTATCTTTACAATGTCGACCTCAGAACTTTGTTCAGTTTCTCTCGGTGACGGATAATGGAAGGAAGGGCAGGCAACTGGACGACTTCATTTAAATAAACAAATAAAAAATAAGATAAACTCTCAGGAATAGATAAATAATAACAAAAAAATTGTAAAGTGGAGAAAGCGAGAGCGCCCGAATGCACTCAAGCGAACACAAACAGCACAGCACGATGCGTATTTTTTTTTAAATTGACAAAATAAATCAAAAATAAAAATAAGTGGAAAAGGCGAGAGTGCGCGAGCACACAGGAGCAAAGACAAGCAGCGCAGCTTGATGCGTAGTAAAAAAAAATAATAAATAGACAACTGGTCGACCTCATTAGAAATAAAAACCCAAAAGATTAGATAGACAAACAAACAAACACATAAATGTGGAGAGAAGGGCAGTGCGCGCAGGAGCAAAGGTAAACAGCAGACAGACCTGAATCCTTATCTTTACAAGGTCGACCTCAGAAATTTGTTCAGTTTGTCTCAGTGACGGATAATGGAAGGAAGGGCAGGCAACTGGTCGACTTCATTTAAATAAACAAATAAAAAATAAGATAAACTCTCAGGAATAGATAAATAATAACAAAAAAATTGTAAAGTGGAGAAAGCGAGAACGCGCGAAGGCACTCAAGCAAACACAAACAGCACAGCACGATGCGTATTTTTTTTTTAAATTGACAAAATAAATCAAAAATAAATCAAAAATAAAAATAAGTGGAAAAGGCGAGAGTGCGCGAGCACACAGGAGCAAAGACAAGCAGCGCAGCTTGATGCGTAGTAAAAAAAATAATAAATAGACAACTGGTCGACCTCATTAGAAATAAAAACCCAAAAGATTAGATAGACAAACAAACAAACACATAAATGTGGAGAGAAGGGCAGTGCGCGCAGGAGCAAAGGTAAACAGCAGACAGACCTGAATCCTTATCTTTACAAGGTCGACCTCAGAACTTTGTTCAGTTTGTCTCGGTGACGGATAATGGAAGGAAGGGCAGGCAACTGGTCGACTTCATTTAAATAAACAAATAAAAACTAAGATAAACTCTCAGGAATAGATAAATAATAACAAACAAATTGTAAAGTGGACAAAGCGAGAGAGCGCGAATGCACTCAAGCAAACACAAACAGCACAGCACGATGCGTATTTTTTTTTAAATTGACAAAATAAATCAAAAATAAATCAAAATAAAAATAAGTGTAAAAGGCGAGAGTGCGCGAGCACACAGGAGCAAAGACAAGCAGCGCAGCTTGATGCGTAGTAAAAAAAATAATAAATAGACAACTGGTCGACCTCATTAGAAATAAAAACCCAAAAGATTAGATAGACAAACAAACAAACACATAAATGTGGAGAGAAGGGCAGTGCGCGCAGGAGCAAAGGTAAACAGCAGACAGACCTGAATCCTTATCTTTACAAGGTCGACCTCAGAAATTTGTTCAGTTTGTCTCAGTGACGGATAATGGAAGGAAGGGCAGGCAACTGGTCGACTTCATTTAAATAAACAAATAAAATTAAGATAAACTCTCAGGAATAGATAAATAATAACAAAAAAATTGTAAAGTGGAGAAAGCGAGAGCGCGCGAATGCACTCAAGCGAACACAAACAGCACAGCACGATGCGTATTTTTTTTAAAAATTGACAAAATAAATCAAAAATAAATCAAAAATAAAAATAAGTGGAAAAGGCGAGAGTGCGCGAGCACACAGGAGCAAAGACAAGCAGCGCAGCTTGATGCGTAGTAAAAAAAATAATAAATAGACAACTGGTCGACCTCATTAGAAATAAAAACCCAAAAGATTAGATAGACAAACAAACAAACACATAAATGTGGAGAGAAGGGCAGTGTGCGCAGGAGTAAAGGTAAACAGCAGACAGACCTGAATCCTTATCTTTACAAGGTCGACCTCAGAACGTTGTTCAGTTTGTCTCGGTGACGGATAATGGAAGGAAGGGCAGGCAACTGGTCGACTTCATTTAAATAAACAAATAAAAAATAAGATAAACTCTCAGGAATAGATAAATAATAACAAAAAAATTGTAAAGTGGAGAAAGCGAGAGCGCGCGAATGCACTCAAGCAAACACAAACAGCACAGCACGATGCGTATTTTTTTTAAATTGACAAAATAAATAAAAAATAAATCAAAAATAAAAATAAGTGGAAAAGGCGAGAGTGCGCGAGCACACAGGAGCAAAGACAAGCAGCGCAGCTTGATGCGTAGTAAAAAAAAAAATAAATAGACAACTGGTCGACCTCATTAGAAATAAAAACCCAAAAGATTAGATAGACAAACAAACAAACACATAAATGTGGAGAGAAGGGCAGTGCGCGCAGGAGCAAAGGTAAACAGCAGACAGACCTGAATCGTTATCTTTACAAGGTCGACCTCAGAACTTTGTTCAGTTTGTCTCGGTGACGGATAATGGAAGGAAGGGCAGGCAACTGGTCGACTTCATTTAAATAAACAAATAAAAAATAAGATAAACTCTCAGGAAGAGATAAATAATAACAAAAAAATTGTAAAGTGGAGAAAGCGAGAGCGCCCGAATGCACTCAAGCGAACACAAACAGCACAGCACGATGCGTATTTTTTTTTAAATTGACAAAATAAATCAAAAATAAAAATAAGTGGAAAAGGCGACAGTGCGCGAGCACACAGATGCAAAGACAAGCAGCGCAGCTTGATGCGTAGTAAAAAAAATAATAAATAGACAACTGGTCGACCTCATTAGAAATAAAAACCCAAAAGATTATATAGACAAACAAACAAACACATAAATGTGGAGAGAAGGGCAGTGCGCGCAGGAGCAAAGGTAAACTGCAGACAGACCTGAATCCTTATCTTTACAAGGTCGACCTCAGAACTTTGTTCAGTTTGTCTCGGTGACGGATAATGGAAGGAATGGCAGGCAACTGGTCGACTTCATTTAAATAAACAAATAAAAAATAAGATAAACTCTCAGGAATAGATAAATAATAACAAACAAATTGTAAAGTGGAAAAAGCGAGAGCGCGCGAATGCACGAAAGCAAACACAAACAGCACAGCACGATGCGTATTTTTTTTTTAAATTGACAAAATAAATCAAAAATAAATCAAAAATAAAAATAAGTGGAAAAGGCGAGAGTGCGCGAGCACACAGGAGCAAAGACAAGCAGCGCAGCTTGATGCGTAGTAAAAAAAATAATAAATAGACAACTGGTCGACCTCATTAGAAATAAAAACCCAAAAGATTAGATAGACAAACAAACAAACACATAAATGTGGAGAGAAGGGCAGTGCGCGCAGGAGCAAAGGTAAACAGCAGACAGACCTGAATCCTTATCTTTACAAGGTCGACCTCAGAACTTTGTTCAGTTTGTCTCGGTGACGGATAATGGAAGGAAGGGCAGGCAAGTGGTCGACTTCATTTAAATAAACAAATAAAAAATAAGATAAACTCTCAGGAATAGATAAATAATAACAAAAAAATTGTAAAGTGGAGAAAGCGAGAGCGCGCGAATGCACTCAAGCAAACACAAACAGCACAGCACGATGCGTATTTTTTTTTGAAATGGACAAAATAAATCAAAAATAAATCAAAAATAAAAATAAGTGGAAAAGGCGAGAGTGCGGGAGCACACAGGAGCAAAGACAAGCAGCGCAGCTTGATGCGTATTAAAAAAAATAATAAATAGACAACTGGTCCACCTCATTAGAAATAAAAACCCAAAAGATTAGATAGACAAACAAACAAACACATAAATGTGGAGAGAAGGGCAGTGCGGGCAGGAGCAAAGGTAAACAGAAGACAGACGTGAATCCTTATCTTTACAAGGTCGACCTCAGAACTTTGTTCAGTTTGTCTCGGTGACGGATAATGGAAGGAAGGGCAGGCAACTGGTCGACTTCATTTAAATAAACAAATAAAAACTAAGATAAACTCTCAGGAATAGATAAATAATAACAAAAAAATTGTAAAGTGGAGAAAGCGAGAGCGCGCGAATGCACTCAAGCAAACACAAACAGCACAACACGATGCGTATTTTTTTTAAATTGACAAAATAAATCAAAAATAAATCAAAAATAAAAATAAGTGGAAAAGGCGAGAGTGCGCGAGCACACAGGAGCAAAGACAAGCAGCGCAGCTTGATGCGAAGTAAAAAAAATAATAAATAGACAACTGGTCGACCTCATTAGAAATAAAAACCCAAAAGATTAGATAGACAAACAAACAAACACATAAATGTGGAGAGAAGGGCAGTGCGCGCAGGAGCAAAGGTAAACAGCAGACAGACCTGAATCCTTATCTTTACAAGGTCGACCTCAGAACTTTGTTCAGTTTGCCTCGGTGACGGATAATGGAAGGAAGGGCAGGCAACTGGTCGACTTCATTTAAATAAACAAATAAAAAATAAGATAAACTCTCAGGAATAGATAAATAATATCAAAAAAATTGTAAAGTGGAGAAAGCGAGAGCGCCCGAAAGCACTCAAGCGAACACAAACATCACAGCACGATGCGTATTTTTTTTAAATTGACAAAATAAATCAAAAATAAAAATAAGTGGAAAAGGCGAGATTGCGCGAGCACACAGGAGCAAAGACAAGCAGCGCAGCTTGATGCGTAGTAAAAAAAATAATAAATAGACAACTGGTCGACCTCATTAGAAATAAAAACCCAAAAGATTAGATAGACAAACAAACAAACACATAAATGTGGAGAGAACGGCAATGCGCGCAGGAGCAAAGGTAAAAAGCAGACAGACCTGAATCCTTATCTTTAAAAGGTCGACCTCAGAACTTTGTTCAGTTTGTCTCGGTGACGGATAATGGAAGGAAGGGCAGGCAACTGGTCGACTTCATTTAAATAAACAAATAAAAAATAAGAAAAACTCTCAGGAATAGATAAATAATAACAAGAAAATTGTAAAGTGGAGAAAGCGAGAGCGCGCGAATGCACTCAGGCAAACACAAACAGCACAGCACGATGCGTATTTTTTTTAAATTGACAAAATA
>NW_025958593.1:0-46655 GCF_023159225.1 Perognathus longimembris pacificus | reverse complement strand
TGCATTCGCGCGCTCTCGCTCTCTCCACTTTACAATTTTTTTGTTATTATTTATCTATTCCTGAGAGTTTATCTTATTTTTTATTTGTTTATTTAAATGAAGTCGACCAGTTGCCTGCCCTTCCTTCCATTATCCGTCACCGAGACAAACTGAACAAAGTTCTGAGGTCGACCTTGTAAAGATAAGGATTCAGGTCTGTCTGCTGTTTACCTTTGCTCCTGCGCGCACTGCCCTTCTCTCCACATTTATGTGTTTGTTTGTTTGTCTATCTAATCTTTTGGGTTTTTATTTCTAATGAGGTCGAACAGTTGTCTATTTATTATTTTTTTTACTACGCATCAAGCTGCGCTGCTTGTCTTTGCTCCTGTGTGCTCGCGCACTCTCGCCTTTTCCACTTATTTTTATTTTTGATTTATTTTGTCAATTTTTTAAAAAAAATACGCATCGTGCTGTGCTGTTTGTGTTTGCTTGAGTGCATTCGCGCGCTCTCGCTTTCTCCACTTTACAATTTTTTTGTTATTATTTATCTATTCCTGAGAGTGTATCTTATTTTTTATTTGTTTATTTAAATGAAGTCGACCAGTTGCCTGCCCTTCCTTCCATTATCCATCACCGAGACAAACTGAACAAAGTTCTGAGGTCGACCTTGTAAAGATAAGGATTCAGGTCTGCCTGCTGTTTACCTTTGCTCCTGCGCGCACTGCCCTTCTCTCCACATTTATGTGTTTCTTTGTTTGTCTATCTAATCTTTTGGGGTTTTATTTCTAATGAGGTCGACCAGTTGTCTATTTATTATTTTTTTTTACTACGCATCAAGCTGCGCTGCTTGTCTTTGCTCCTCTGTGCTCGCGCACTCTCGCCTTTTCCACTTATTTTTATTTTTGATTTCTTTTGTCAATTTTTTTAAAAAAAAAATACGCATCGTGTTGTGCTGTTTGTGTTTGCTTGAGTGCATTCGCGCGCTCTCTCTTTCTCCACTTTACAATTTTTTTGTTATTATTTATCTATTCCTGAGAGTTTATCTTATTTTTTATTTGTTTATTTAAATGAAGTCGACCAGTTGCCTGCCCTTCCTTCCTTTATCCGTCACCGAGACAAACTGAACAAAGTTCTGAGGTCGACCTTGTAAAGATAAGGATTCAGGTCTGTCTGCTGTTTACCTTTGCTCCTGCGCGCACTGCCCTTCTCTCCACATTTATGTGTTTGTTTGTTTGTCTATCTAATCTTTTGGGTTTTTATTTCTAATGAGGTCGACCAGTTGTCTATTTATTATTTTTTTTACTACGCATCAAGCTGCGCTGCTTGTCTTTGCTCCTGTGTGCTCGCGCACTCTCGCCTTTTCCACTTATTTTTATTTTTGATTTATTTTGTCAATTTTAAAAAAAATACGCATCCTGCTGTGCTGTTTGTGTTTACTTGAGTGCATTCGCGCGCTCTCGCTTTCTCCACTTTACAATTTTTTTTGTTATTATTTATCTATTCCTGAGCGTTTATCTTAATTTTATTTGTTTATTTAAATGAAGTCGACCAGTTGCCTGCCCTTCCTTCCATTATCCGTCACCGAGACAAACTGAACAAAGTTCTGAGGTCGACCTTGTAAAGATAAGGATTCAGGTCTGTCTGCTGTTTACCTTTGCTCCTGCGCGCACTGCCCTTCTATCCACATTTATGTGTTTGTTTGTTTGTCTATCCAATCTTTTGGGTTTTTATTTCTAATGAGGTCGACCAGTTGTCTATTTATTATTTTTTTTACTACGCATCAAGCTGCGCTGCTTGTCTTTGCTCCTGTGTGCTCGCGCACTCTCGCCTTTTCCACTTATTTTTATTTTTGATTTATTTTTGATTTATTTTGTCAATTTAAAAAAAATACGCATCGTGCTGTGCTGTTTGTGTTTGTTTGAGTGCATTCGCGCGCTCTCGCTTTCTCCACTTTACAATTTTTTTGTTATTATTTACCTATTCCTGAGAGTTTGTCTTATTTTTTATTTGTTTATTTAAATGAAGTCGACCAGTTGCCTGCCCTTCCTTCCATAATCCGTCACCGAGACAAACTGAACAAAGTTCTGAGGTCGACCTTGTAAAGATAAGGATTCAGGTCTGTCTGCTGTTTACCTTTGCTCCTGCCCGCACTGCCCTTCTCTCCACATTTATGTGTTTGTTTGTTTGTCTATCTAATCTTTTGGGTTTTTATTTCTAATGAGGTCGACCAGTTGTCTATTTATTATTTTTTTTACTACGCATCAAGCTGCGCTGCTTGTCTTTGCTCCTGTGTGCTCGCGCACTCTCGCCTTTTCCACTTATTTTTATTTTTGATTTATTTTTGATTTATTTTGTTAATTTAAAAAAAATACGCATCGTGCTGTGCTGTTTGTGTTTGCTTGAGTGCATTCGCGCGCTCTCGCTTTCTCCACTTTACAATTTTTTTGTTATTATTTATCTATTCCTGAGAGTTTATCTTATTTTTTATGAGTTTATTTAAATGAAGTCGACCAGTTGCCTGCCCTTCCTTCCATTATCCGTCACCGAGACAAACTGAACAAAGTTCTGAGGTCGAACTTGTAAAGATAAGGATTCAGGTCTGTCTGCTGTTTACCTTTGCTCCTGCCCGCACGGCCCTTCTCTCGATATATATGTGTTTGTTTGTTTGTCTATCTAATCTTTTGGGTTTTTATTTCTAATGAGGTCGACCAGTTGTCTAATTATTATTTTTTTTACTACGCATCAAGCTGCGCTGCTTGTCTTTGCTCCTGTGTGCTCGCGCACTCTCGCCTTTTCCACTTATTTTTATTTTTGATTTATTTTTTATTTATTTTTGATCTATTTTGTCAATTTAAAAAAAAAATACGCATCGTGCTGTGCTGTTTGTGTTTGCTTGAGTGCATTCGCGCGCTCTTGCTCTCTCCACTTTACAATTTTTTTGTTATTATTTATCTATTCCTGAGAGTTTATCTTATTTTTTATTTGTTTATTTAAATGAAGTCGACCAGTTGCCTGCCCTTCCTTCCATTATCCGTCACCGAGACAAACTGAAGAAAGTTCTGAGGTCGACCTTGTAAAGATAAGGATTCAGGTCTGTCTGCTGTTTACCTTTGCTCCTGCGCGCACAGCCCTTCTCTCCACATTTATGTGTTTGTTTGTTTGTCTATCTAATCTTTTGGGTTTTTATTTCTAATGAGGTCCACCAGTTGTCTGTTTATTATTTTTTTTACTACGCATCAAGCTGTGCTGCTTGTCTTTGTTCCTGTGTGCTCGCGCACTCTCGCCTTTTCCACTTATTTTTATTTTTGATTTATTTTGTCATTTTTAAAAAAAAAATCCGCATCGTGCTGTGCTGTTTGTGTTTGCTTGAGTGCATTCGCGCGCTCTCGCTTTCTCCACTTTACAATTTTTTTGTTATTATTTATCTATTCCTGAGAGTTTATCTTATTTTTTATTTGTTTATTTAAATGAAGTCGACCAGTTGCCTGCCCTTCCTTCCATTATCCGTCACCGAGACAAACTGAACAAAGTTCTGAGGTCGACCTTGTAAAGATAAGGATTCAGGTCTGTCTGCTGTTTACCTTTGCTCCTGCGCGCACTGCCCTTCTCTCCACATTTATGTGTTTGTTTGTTTGTCTATCTAATCTTTTGGGTTTTTATTTCTAATGAGGTCGAACAGTTGTCTATTTATTATTTTTTTTACTACGCATCAAGCTGCGCTGCTTGTCTTTGCTCCTGTGTGCTCGCGCACTCTCGCCTTTTCCACTTATTTTAATTTTTGATTTATTTTTGATTTATTTTGTCAATTTAAAAAAAAAATACGAATCGTGCTGTGCTGTTTGTGTTTGCTTGAGTGCATTCGCGCGCTCTCGCTCTCTCCACTTTACAATTTCTTTGTTATTATTTATCTATTCCTGAGAGTTTATCTTATTTTTTATTTGTTTATTTAAATGAAGTCGACCTGTTGCCTGCCCTTCCTTGCATTACCCGTCACCGAGACAAACTGAACAAAGTTCTGAGGTCGACCTTGTAAAGATAAGGATTCAGGTCTGTCTGCTGTTTACCTTTGCTCCTGCGCGCACTGCCCTTCTCTCCACATTTATGTGTTTATTTGTCTATCTAATCTTTTGGGTTTTTATTTCTAATGAGGTCGACCAGTTGTCTATTTATTATTTTTTTTACTACGCATCAAGCTGCGCTGCTTGTCTTTGCTCCTGTGTGCTCGCGCACTCTCGCCTTTTCCACTTATTTTTATTTTTGATTTATTTTTGATTTATTTTGTCAATTTTAAAAAAAAACACGCATCGTGCTGTGCTGTTTGTGTTTGCTTGAGTGCATTCGCGCGCTCTCGCTTTCTCCACTTTACAATTTTTTTGTTATTATTTATCTATTCCTGAGAGTTTATCTTATTTTTAATTTGTTTATTTAAATGAAGTCGACCAGTTGCCTGCCCTTCCTTCCATTATCCGTCACCGAGACAAACTGAACAAAGTTCTGAGGTCGACCTTGTAAAGATAAGGATTCAGGTCTGTCTGCTGTTTACCTTTGCTCCTGCGCGCACTGCCCTTCTCTACACATTTATGTGTTTGTTTGTTTGTCTATCTAATCTTTTGGGTTTTTATTTCTAATGAGGTCGACCAGTTGTCTATTTATTATTTTTTTTACTACGCATCAAGCTGCGCTGCTTGTCTTGGCTCCTGTGTCCTCGCGCACTCTCGCCTTTTCCACTTATTTTTATTTTTGATTTATTTTTGATTTATTTTGTCAATTTTAAAAAAAAATACGCATCGTGCTGTGCTGTTTGTGTTTGCTTGAGTGCATTCGCGCGCTCTCGCTTTCTCCACTTTACAATTTTTTTGTTATTATTTATCTATTCCTGAGTGTTTATCTTATTTTTTATTTGTTTATTTAAATGAAGTCAACCAGTTGCCTGCCCTTCCTTCCATTATCCGTCACCGAGACAAACTGAACAAAGTTCTGAGGTCGACCTTGTAAAGATAAGGATTCAGGTCTGTCTGCTGTTTACCTTTGCTCCTGCGCGCACTGCCCTTCTCTCCACATTTATGTGTTTGTTTGTTTGTCTATCTAATCTTTTGGGTTTTTATTTCTAATGAGGTCGAACAGTTGTCTATTTATTATTTTTTTTACTACGCATCAAGCTGCGCTGCTTGTCTTTGCTCCTGTGTGCTCGCGCACTCTCGCCTTTTCCACTTATTTTTATTTTTGATTTATTTTGTCAATTTTTTAAAAAAAATACGCATCGTGCTGTGCTGTTTGTGTTTGCTTGAGTGCATTCGCGCGCTCTCGCTTTCTCCACTTTACAATTTTTTTGTTATTATTTATCTATTCCTGAGAGTGTATCTTATTTTTTATTTGTTTATTTAAATGAAGTCGACCAGTTGCCTGCCCTTCCTTCCATTATCCATCACCGAGACAAACTGAACAAAGTTCTGAGGTCGACCTTGTAAAGATAAGGATTCAGGTCTGTCTGCTGTTTACCTTTGCTCCTGCGCGCACTGCCCTTCTCTCCACATTTATGTGTTTGTTTGTTTGTCTATCTAATCTTTTGGGTTTTTATTTCTAATGAGGTCGAACAGTTGTCTATTTATTATTTTTTTTACTACGCATCAAGCTGCGCTGCTTGTCTTTGCTCCTGTGTGCTCGCGCACTCTCGCCTTTTCCACTTATTTTAATTTTTGATTTATTTTTGATTTATTTTGTCAATTTAAAAAAAAAATACGAATCGTGCTGTGCTGTTTGTGTTTGCTTGAGTGCATTCGCGCGCTCTCGCTCTCTCCACTTTACAATTTCTTTGTTATTATTTATCTATTCCTGAGAGTTTATCTTATTTTTTATTTGTTTATTTAAATGAAGTCGACCTGTTGCCTGCCCTTCCTTGCATTACCCGTCACCGAGACAAACTGAACAAAGTTCTGAGGTCGACCTTGTAAAGATAAGGATTCAGGTCTGTCTGCTGTTTACCTTTGCTCCTGCGCGCACTGCCCTTCTCTCCACATTTATGTGTTTATTTGTCTATCTAATCTTTTGGGTTTTTATTTCTAATGAGGTCGACCAGTTGTCTATTTATTATTTTTTTTACTACGCATCAAGCTGCGCTGCTTGTCTTTGCTCCTGTGTGCTCGCGCACTCTCGCCTTTTCCACTTATTTTTATTTTTGATTTATTTTTGATTTATTTTGTCAATTTTAAAAAAAAACGCATCGTGCTGTGCTGTTTGTGTTTGCTTGAGTGCATTCGCGCGCTCTCGCTTTCTCCACTTTACAATTTTTTTGTTATTATTTATCTATTCCTGAGAGTTTATCTTATTTTTAATTTGTTTATTTAAATGAAGTCGACCAGTTGCCTGCCCTTCCTTCCATTATCCGTCACCGAGACAAACTGAACAAAGTTCTGAGGTCGACCTTGTAAAGATAAGGATTCAGGTCTGTCTGCTGTTTACCTTTGCTCCTGCGCGCACTGCCCTTCTCTACACATTTATGTGTTTGTTTGTTTGTCTATCTAATCTTTTGGGTTTTTATTTCTAATGAGGTCGACCAGTTGTCTATTTATTATTTTTTTTACTACGCATCAAGCTGCGCTGCTTGTCTTGGCTCCTGTGTCCTCGCGCACTCTCGCCTTTTCCACTTATTTTTATTTTTGATTTATTTTTGATTTATTTTGTCAATTTTAAAAAAAAATACGCATCGTGCTGTGCTGTTTGTGTTTGCTTGAGTGCATTCGCGCGCTCTCGCTTTCTCCACTTTACAATTTTTTTGTTATTATTTATCTATTCCTGAGTGTTTATCTTATTTTTTATTTGTTTATTTAAATGAAGTCGACCAGTTGCCTGCCCTTCCTTCCATTATCCGTCACCGAGACAAACTGAACAAAGTTCTGAGGTCGACCTTGTAAAGATAAGGATTCAGGTCTGTCTGCTGTTTACCTTTGCTCCTGCGCGCACTGCCCTTCTCTCCACATTTATGTGTTTGTTTGTTTGTCTATCTAATCTTTTGGGTTTTTATTTCTAATGAGGTCGAACAGTTGTCTATTTATTATTTTTTTTACTACGCATCAAGCTGCGCTGCTTGTCTTTGCTCCTGTGTGCTCGCGCACTCTCGCCTTTTCCACTTATTTTTATTTTTGATTTATTTTGTCAATTTTTCAATAAAAAAAATACGCATCGTGCTGTGCTGTTTGTGTTTGCTTGAGTGCATTCGCGCGCTCTCGCTTTCTCCACTTTACAATTTTTTTGTTATTATTTATCTATTCCTGAGAGTTTATCTTATTTTTTATTTGTTTATTTAAATGAAGTCGACCAGTTGCCTGCCCTTCCTTCCATTATCCATCACCGAGACAAACTGAACAAAGTTCTGAGGTCGACCTTGTAAAGATAAGGATTCAGGTCTGTCTGCTGTTTACCTTTGCTCCTGCGCGCACTGCCCTTCTCTCCACATTTATGTGTTTGTTTGTTTGTCTATCTAATCTTTTGGGTTTTTATTTCTAATGAGGTCGACCAGTTGTCTATTTATTATTTTTTTTTACTACGCATCAAGCTGCGCTGCTTGTCTTTGCTCCTCTGTGCTCGCGCACTCTCGCCTTTTCCACTTATTTTTATTTTTGATTTTTTTGATTTATTTTGTCAATTAAAAAAAAATACGCATCGTGCTGTGCTGTTTGTGTTTGCTTGAGTGCATTCGCGCGCTCTCGCTTTCTCCACTTTACAATTTTTTTGTTATTATTTATCTATTCCTGAGAGTTTATCTTATTTTTTATTTGTTTATTTAAATGAAGTCGACCAGTTGCCTGCCCTTCCTTCCATTATCCGTCACCGAGACAAACTGAACAAAGTTCTGAGGTCGACCTTGTAAAGATAAGGATTCAGGTCTGTCTGCTGTTTACCTTTGCTCCTGCGCGCACTGCCCTTCTCTCCACATTTATGTGTTTGTTTGTTTGTCTATCTAATCTTTTGGGTTTTTATTTCTAATGAGGTCGACCAGTTGTCTATTTATTATTTTTTTTACTACGCATCAAGCTGCGCTGCTTGTCTTTGCTCCTGTGTGCTCGCGCACTCTCGCCTTTTCCACTTATTTTTATTTTTGATTTATTTTGTCAATTTTAAAAAAAATACGCATCGTGCTGTGCTGTTTGTGTTTGCTTGAGTGCATTCGCGCGCTCTCGCTTTCTCCACTTTACAATTTTTTTTGTTATTATTTATCTATTCCTGAGAGTTTATCTTATTTTTTATTTGTTTATTTAAATGAAGTCGACCAGTTGCCTGCCCTTCCTTCCATTATCCGTCACCGAGACAAACTGAACAAAGTTCTGAGGTCGACCTTGTAAAGATAAGGATTCAGGTCTGTCTGCTGTTTACCTTTGCTCCTGCGCGCACTGCCCTTCTCTCCACATTTATGTGTTTGTTTGTTTGTCTATCTAATCTTTTGGGTTTTTATTTCTAATGAGGTCGACCAGTTGTCTATTTATTATTTTTTTTACTACGCATCAAGCTGCGCTGCTTGTCTTTGCTCCTGTGTGCTCGCGCACTCTCGCTTTCCCACTTATTTTTATTTTTGATTTATTTTTGATTTATTTTGTCAATTTAAAAAAAATACGCATCGTGCTGTGCTGTTTGTGTTTGCTTGAGTGCATTCGCGCGCTCTCGCTTTCTCCACTTTACAATTTTTTTGTTATTATTTATCTATTCCTGAGAGTTTATCTTATTTTTTATTTGTTTATTTAAATGAAGTCGACCAGTTGCCTGCCCTTCCTTCCATTATCCGTCACCGAGACAAACTGAACAAAGTTCTGAGGTCGACCTTGTAAAGATAAGGATTCAGGTCTGTCTGCTGTTTACCTTTGCTCCTGCGCGCACTGCCCTTCTCTCCACATTTATGTGTTTGTTTGTTTGTCTATCTAATCTTTTGGGTTTTTATTTCTAATGAGGTCGACCAGTTGTCTATTTATTATTTTTTTTACTACGCATCAAGCTGCGCTGCTTGTCTTTGCTCCTGTGTGCTCGCGCACTCTCGCCTTTTCCACTTATTTTTATTTTTGATTTATTTTTGATTTATTTTGTCAATTTAAAAAAAAATACGCATCGTGCTGTGCTGTTTGTGTTTGCTTGAGTGCATTCGCGCGCTCTCGCTTTCTCCACTTTACAATTTTTTTGTTATTATTTATCTATTCCTGAGAGTTTATCTTATTTTTTATTTGTTTATTTAAATGAAGTCGACCAGTTGCCTGCCCTTCCTTCCATTATCCGTCACCGAGACAAACTGAACAAAGTTCTGAGGTCGACCTTGTAAAGATAAGGATTCAGGTCTGTCTGCTGTTTACCTTTGCTCCTGCGCGCACAGCCCTTCTCTCCATATTTATGTGTTTGTTTGTTTGTCTATCTAATCTTTTGGGTTTTTATTTCTAATGAGGTCGACCAGTTGTCTATTTATTATTTTTTTTTACTACGCATCAAGCTGCGCTGCTTGTCTTTGCTTCCTGTGTGCTCGCGCACTCTCGCCTTTTCCACTTATTTTTATTTTTGATTTATTTTTGATTTATTTTGATCATTTTGTCAATTTAAAAAAAAAATACGCATCGTGCTGTGCTGTTTGTGTTTGCTTGAGTGCATTCGCGCGCTCTCGCTTTCTCCACTTTACAATTTTTTTGTTATTATTTATCTATTCCTGAGAGTTTATCTTATTTTTTATTTGTTTATTTAAATGAAGTCGACCAGTTGCCTGCCCTTCCTTCCATTATCCGTCACCGAGACAAACTGAACAAAGTTCTGAGGTCGACCTTGTAAAGATAAGGATTCAGGTCTGTCTGCTGTTTACCTTTGCTCCTGCGCGCACAGCCCTTCTCTCCACATTTATGTGTTTGTTTGTTTGTCTATCTAATCTTTTGGGTTTTTATTTCTAATGAGGTCGACCAGTTGTCTATTTATTATTTTTTTTACTACGCATCAAGCTGCGCTGCTTGTCTTTGCTCCTGTGTGCTCGCGCACTCTCGCCTTTTCCACTTATTTTTATTTTTGATTTATTTTGTCATTTTTAAAAAAAAAACCGCATCGTGCTGTGCTGTTTGTGTTTGCTTGAGTGCATTCGCGCGCTCTCGCTTTCTCCACTTTACAATTTTTTTGTTATTATTTATCTATTCCTGAGAGTTTATCTTATTTTTTATTTGTTTATTTAAATGAAGTCGACCAGTTGCCTGCCCTTCCTTCCATTATCCGTCACCGAGACAAACTGAACAAAGTTCTGAGGTCGACCTTGTAAAGATAAGGATTCAGGTCTGTCTGCTGTTTACCTTTGCTCCTGCGCGCACTGCCCTTCTCTCCACATTTATGTGTTTGTTTGTTTGTCTATCTAATCTTTTGGGTTTTTATTTCTAATGAGGTCGACCAGTTGTCTATTTATTATTTTTTTTACTACGCATCAAGCTGCGCTGCTTGTCTTTGCTCCTGTGTGCTCGCGCACTCTCGCCTTTTCCACTTATTTTATTTTTGATTTATTTTTGATTTATTTTGTCAATTTAAAAAAAAATACGCATCGTGCTGTGCTGTTTGTGTTTGCTTGAGTGCATTCGCGCGCTCTCGCTTCTCCACTTTACAATTTTTTTGTTATTATTTATCTATTCCTGAGAGTTTATCTTATTTTTTATTTGTTTATTTAAATGAAGTCGACCAGTTGCCTGCCCTTCCTTCCATTACCCGTCACCGAGACAAACTGAACAAAGTTCTGAGGTCGACCTTGTAAAGATAAGGATTCAGGTCTGTCTGCTGTTTACCTTTGCTCCTGCGCGCACTGCCCTTCTCTCCACATTTATGTGTTTATTTGTCTATCTAATCTTTTGGGTTTTTATTTCTAATGAGGTCGAACAGTTGTCTATTTATTATTTTTTTACTACGCATCAAGCTGCGCTGCTTGTCTTTGCTCCTGTGTGCTCGCGCACTCTCGCCTTTTCCACTTATTTTTATTTTTGATTTATTTTTGATTTATTTTGTCAATTTTAAAAAAAAACACGCATCGTGCTGTGCTGTTTGTGTTTGCTTGAGTGCATTCGCGCGCTCTCGCTTTCTCCACTTTACAATTTTTTTGTTATTATTTATCTATTCCTGAGAGTTTATCTTATTTTTATTTGTTTATTTAAATGAAGTCGACCAGTTGCCTGCCCTTCCTTCCATTATCCGTCACCGAGACAAACTGAACAAAGTTCTGAGGTCGACCTTGTAAAGATAAGGATTCAGGTCTGTCTGCTGTTTACCTTTGCTCCTGCGCGCACTGCCCTTCTCTCACATTTATGTGTTTGTTTGTTTGTCTATCTAATCTTTTGGGTTTTTATTTCTAATGAGGTCGACCAGTTGTCTATTTATTATTTTTTTTACTACGCATCAAGCTGCGCTGCTTGTCTTTGCTCTGTGTGCTCGCGCACTCTCGCCTTTTCCACTTATTTTTATTTTTGATTTATTTTTGATTTATTTTGTCAATTTAAAAAAAATACGCATCGTGCTGTGCTGTTTGTGTTTGCTTGAGTGCATTCGCGCGCTCTCGCTTTCTCCACTTTACAATTTTTTTGTTATTATTTATCTATTCCTGAGAGTTTATCTTATTTTTTATTTGTTTATTTAAATGAAGTCGACCAGTTGCCTGCCCTTCCTTCCATTATCCGTCACCGAGACAAACTGAACAAAGTTCTGAGGTCGACCTTGTAAAGATAAGGATTCAGGTCTGTCTGCTGTTTACCTTTGCTCCTGCGCGCACTGCCCTTCTCTCCACATTTATGTGTTTGTTTGTTTGTCTATCTAATCTTTTGGGTTTTTATTTCTAATGAGGTCGACCAGTTGTCTATTTATTATTTTTTTTACTACGCATCAAGCTGCGCTGCTTGTCTTTGCTCCTGTGTGCTCGCGCACTCTCGCCTTTTCCACTTTATTTTTATTTTTGATTTATTTTTGATTTATTTTGTCAATTTTTAAAAAAAATACGCATCGTGCTGTGCTGTTTGTGTTTGCTTGAGTGCATTCGCGCGCTCTCGCTTTCTCCACTTTACAATTTTTTTGTTATTATTTATCTATTCCTGAGAGTTTATCTTATTTTTTATTTGTTTATTTAAATGAAGTCGACCAGTTGCCTGCCCTTCCTTCCATTATCCGTCACCGAGACAAACTGAACAAAGTTCTGAGGTCGACCTTGTAAAGATAAGGATTCAGGTCTGTCTGCTGTTTACCTTTGCTCCTGCGCGCACTGCCCTTCTCTCCACATTTATGTGTTTGTTTGTTTGTCTATCTAATCTTTTGGGTTTTTATTTCTAATGAGGTCGACCAGTTGTCTATTTATTATTTTTTTTACTACGCATCAAGCTGCGCTGCTTGTCTTTGCTCCTGTGTGCTCGCGCACTCTCGCCTTTTCCACTTATTTTTATTTTTGATTTATTTTTGATTTATTTTGTCAATTTAAAAAAAAATACGCATCGTGCTGTGCTGTTTGTGTTTGCTTGAGTGCATTCGCGCGCTCTCGCTTTCTCCACTTTTACAATTTTTTTGTTATTATTTATCTATTCCTGAGAGTTTATCTTATTTTTTATTTGTTTATTTAAATGAAGTCGACCAGTTGCCTGCCCTTCCTTCCATTATCCGTCACCGAGACAAACTGAACAAAGTTCTGAGGTCGACCTTGTAAAGATAAGGATTCAGGTCTGTCTGCTGTTTACCTTTGCTCCTGCGCGCACTGCCCTTCTCTCCACATTTATGTGTTTGTTTGTTTGTCTATCTAATCTTTTGGGTTTTTATTTCTAATGAGGTCGAACAGTTGTCTATTTATTATTTTTTTACTACGCATCAAGCTGCGCTGCTTGTCTTTGCTCCTGTGTGCTCGCGCACTCTCGCCTTTTCCACTTATTTTTATTTTTGATTTATTTTTGATTTATTTTGTCAATTTTAAAAAAAAATACGCATCGTGCTGTGCTGTTTGTGTTTGCTTGAGTGCATTCGCGCGCTCTCGCTTTCTCCACTTTACAATTTTTTTGTTATTATTTATCTATTCCTGAGAGTTTATCTTATTTTTTATTTGTTTATTTAAATGAAGTCGACCAGTTGCCTGCCCTTCCTTCCATTATCCGTCACCGAGACAAACTGAACAACGTTCTGAGGTCGACCTTGTAAAGATAAGGATTCAGGTCTGTCTGCTGTTTACCTTTGCTCCTGCGCGCACTGCCCTTCTCTCCACATTTATGTGTTTGTTTGTTTGTCTATCTAATCTTTTGGGTTTTTATTTCTAATGAGGTCGACCAGTTGTCTATTTATTATTTTTTTTACTATCATCAAGCTGCGCTGCTTGTCTTTCTCTGTGTGCTCGCGCACTCTCGCCTTTTCCACTTATTTTTATTTTTGATTTATTTTGTCAATTTAAAAAAAATACGCATCGTGCTGTGCTGTTTGTGTTTGCTTGAGTGCATTCGCGCGCTCTCGCTTTCTCCACTTTACAATTTTTTTGTTATTATTTATCTATTCCTGAGAGTTTATCTTATTTTTTATTTGTTTATTTAAATGAAGTCGACCAGTTGCCTGCCCTTCCTTCCATTATCCGTCACCGAGACAAACTGAACAAAGTTCTGAGGTCGACCTTGTAAAGATAAGGATTCAGGTCTGTCTGCTGTTTACCTTTGCTCCTGCGCGCACTGCCCTTCTCTCCACATTTATGTGTTTGTTTGTTTGTCTATCTAATCTTTTGGGTTTTTATTTCTAATGAGGTCGACCAGTTGTCTATTTATTATTTTTTTTACTACGCATCAAGCTGCGCTGCTTGTCTTTGCTCCTGTGTGCTCGCGCACTCTCGCCTTTTCCACTTATTTTTATTTTTGATTTATTTTTGATTTATTTTGTCAATTTAAAAAAAATACGCATCGTGCTGTGCTGTTTGTGTTTGCTTGAGTGCATTCGCGCGCTCTCGCTTTCTCCACTTTACAATTTTTTTGTTATTATTTATCTATTCCTGAGAGTTATCTTATTTTTTATTTGTTTATTTAAATGAAGTCGACCAGTTGCCTGCCCTTCCTTCCATTATCCGTCACCGAGACAAACTGAACAAAGTTCTGAGGTCGACCTTGTAAAGATAAGGATTCAGGTCTGTCTGCTGTTTACCTTTGCTCCTGCGCGCACTGCCCTTCTCTCCACATTTATGTGTTTGTTTGTTTGTCTATCTAATCTTTTGGGTTTTTATTTCTAATGAGGTCGACCAGTTGTCTATTTATTATTTTTTTTACTACGCATCAAGCTGCGCTGCTTGTCTTTGCTCCTGTGTGCTCGCGCACTCTCGCCTTTTCCACTTATTTTTATTTTTGATTTATTTTTGATTTATTTTGTCAATTTTAAAAAAAAATACGCATCGTGCTGTGCTGTTTGTGTTTGCTTGAGTGCATTCGCGCGCTCTCGCTTTCTCCACTTTACAATTTTTTTGTTATTATTTATCTATTCCTGAGAGTTTATCTTATTTTTTATTTGTTTATTTAAATGAAGTCGACCAGTTGCCTGCCCTTCCTTCCATTATCCGTCACCGAGACAAACTGAACAAAGTTCTGAGGTCGACCTTGTAAAGATAAGGATTCAGGTCTGTCTGCTGTTTACCTTTGCTCCTGCGCGCACTGCCCTTCTCTCCACATTTATGTGTTTGTTTGTTTGTCTATCTAATCTTTTGGGTTTTTATTTCTAATGAGGTCGACCAGTTGTCTATTTATTATTTTTTTTACTACGCATCAAGCTGCGCTGCTTGTCTTTGCTCCTGTGTGCTCGCGCACTCTCGCCTTTTCCACTTATTTTTATTTTTGATTTATTTTTGATTTATTTTGTCAATTTAAAAAAAATACGCATCGTGCTGTGCTGTTTGTGTTTGCTTGAGTGCATTCGCGCGCTCTCGCTTTCTCCACTTTACAATTTTTTTGTTATTATTTATCTATTCCTGAGAGTTTATCTTATTTTTTATTTGTTTATTTAAATGAAGTCGACCAGTTGCCTGCCCTTCCTTCCATTATCCGTCACCGAGACAAACTGAACAAAGTTCTGAGGTCGACCTTGTAAAGATAAGGATTCAGGTCTGTCTGCTGTTTACCTTTGCTCCTGCGCGCACTGCCCTTCTCTCACATTTATGTGTTTGTTTGTTTGTCTATCTAATCTTTTGGGTTTTTATTTCTAATGAGGTCGACCAGTTGTCTATTTATTATTTTTTTTACTACGCATCAAGCTGCGCTGCTTGTCTTTGCTCCTGTGTGCTCGCGCACTCTCGCCTTTTCCACTTATTTTTATTTTTGATTTATTTTTGATTTATTTTGTCAATTTAAAAAAAAATACGCATCGTGCTGTGCTGTTTGTGTTTGCTTGAGTGCATTCGCGCTCTCGCTTTCTCCACTTTACAATTTTTTGTTATTATTTATCTATTCCTGAGAGTTTATCTTATTTTTTATTTGTTTATTTAAATGAAGTCGACCAGTTGCCTGCCCTTCCTTCCATTATCCGTCACCGAGACAAACTGAACAAAGTTCTGAGGTCGACCTTGTAAAGATAAGGATTCAGGTCTGTCTGCTGTTTACCTTTGCTCCTGCGCGCACTGCCCTTCTCTCCACATTTATGTGTTTGTTTGTTTGTCTATCTAATCTTTTGGGTTTTTATTTCTAATGAGGTCGACCAGTTGTCTATTTATTATTTTTTTTACTACGCATCAAGCTGCGCTGCTTGTCTTTGCTCCTGTGTGCTCGCGCACTCTCGCCTTTTCCACTTATTTTATTTTTGATTTATTTTTGATTTATTTTGTCAATTTAAAAAAAAATACGCGTCGTGCTGTGCTGTTTGTGTTTGCTTGAGTGCATTCGCGCGCTCTCGCTTTCTCCACTTTACAATTTTTTTGTTATTATTTATCTATTCCTGAGAGTTTATCTTATTTTTTATTTGTTTATTTAAATGAAGTCGACCAGTTGCCTGCCCTTCCTTCCATTATCCGTCACCGAGACAAACTGAACAAAGTTCTGAGGTCGACCTTGTAAAGATAAGGATACAGGTCTGTCTGCTGTTTACCTTTGCTCCTGCGCGCACTGCCCTTCTCTCCACATTTATGTGTTTGTTTGTTTGTCTATCTAATCTTTTGGGTTTTTATTTCTAATGAGGTCGACCAGTTGTCTATTTATTATTTTTTTTACTACGCATCAAGCTGCGCTGCTTGTCTTTGCTCCTGTGTGCTCGCGCACTCTCGCCTTTTCCACTTATTTTTATTTTTGATTTATTTTTGATTTATTTTGTCAATTTAAAAAAAAAATACGCATCGTGCTGTGCTGTTTGTGTTTGCTTGAGTGCATTCGCGCGCTCTCGCTTTCTCCACTTTACAATTTTTTTGTTATTATTTATCTATTCCTGAGAGTTTATCTTATTTTTTATTTGTTTATTTAAATGAAGTCGACCAGTTGCCTGCCCTTCCTTCCATTATCCGTCACCGAGACAAACTGAACAAAGTTCTGAGGTCGACCTTGTAAAGATAAGGATTCAGGTCTGTCTGCTGTTTACCTTTGCTCCTGCGCGCACTGCCCTTCTCTCCACATTTATGTGTTTGTTTGTTTGTCTATCTAATCTTTTGGGTTTTTATTTCTAATGAGGTCGACCAGTTGTCTATTTATTATTTTTTTTACTACGCATCAAGCTGCGCTGCTTGTCTTTGCTCCTGTGTGCTCGCGCACTCTCGCCTTTTCCACTTATTTTTATTTTTGATTTATTTTTGATTTATTTTGTCAATTTTAAAAAAAATACGCATCCTGCTGTGCTGTTTGTGTTTGCTTGAGTGCATTCGCGCGCTCTCGCTTTCTCCACTTTACAATTTTTTTTGTTATTATTTATCTATTCCTGAGAGTTTATCTTAATTTTATTTGTTTATTTAAATGAAGTCGACCAGTTGCCTGCCCTTCCTTCCATTATCCGTCACCGAGACAAACTGAACAAAGTTCTGAGGTCGACCTTGTAAAGATAAGGATTCAGGTCTGTCTGCTGTTTACCTTTGCTCCTGCGCGCACTGCCCTTCTATCCACATTTATGTGTTTGTTTGTTTGTCTATCTAATCTTTTGGGTTTTTATTTCTAATGAGGTCGACCAGTTGTCTATTTATTATTTTTTTTACTACGCATCAAGCTGCGCTGCTTGTCTTTGCTCCTGTGTGCTCGCGCACTCTCGCCTTTTCCACTTATTTTTATTTTTGATTTATTTTTGATTTATTTTGTCAATTTAAAAAAAATACGCATCGTGCTGTGCTGTTTGTGTTTGTTTGAGTGCATTCGCGCGCTCTCGCTTTCTCCACTTTACAATTTTTTTGTTATTATTTACCTATTCCTGAGAGTTTGTCTTATTTTTTATTTGTTTATTTAAATGAAGTCGACCAGTTGCCTGCCCTTCCTTCCATAATCCGTCACCGAGACAAACTGAACAAAGTTCTGAGGTCGACCTTGTAAAGATAAGGATTCAGGTCTGTCTGCTGTTTACCTTTGCTCCTGCCCGCACTGCCCTTCTCTCCACATTTATGTGTTTGTTTGTTTGTCTATCTAATCTTTTGGGTTTTTATTTCTAATGAGGTCGACCAGTTGTCTATTTATTATTTTTTTTACTACGCATCAAGCTGCGCTGCTTGTCTTTGCTCCTGTGTGCTCGCGCACTCTCGCCTTTTCCACTTATTTTTATTTTTGATTTATTTTTGATTTATTTTGTCAATTTAAAAAAAATACGCATCGTGCTGTGCTGTTTGTGTTTGCTTGAGTGCATTCGCGCGCTCTCGCTTTCTCCACTTTACAATTTTTTTGTTATTATTTATCTATTCCTGAGAGTTTATCTTATTTTTTATGAGTTTATTTAAATGAAGTCGACCAGTTGCCTGCCCTTCCTTCCATTATCCGTCACCGAGACAAACTGAACAAAGTTCTGAGGTCGAACTTGTAAAGATAAGGATTCAGGTCTGTCTGCTGTTTACCTTTGCTCCTGCCGCACGGCCCTTCTCTCCACATTTATGTGTTTGTTTGTTTGTCTATCTAATCTTTTGGGTTTTTATTTCTAATGAGGTCGACCAGTTGTCTATTTATTATTTTTTTTACTACGCATCAAGCTGCGCTGCTTGTCTTTGCTCCTGTGTGCTCGCGCACTCTCGCCTTTTCCACTTATTTTTATTTTTGATTTATTTTTGATTTATTTTGTCAATTTAAAAAAAAAATACGCATCGTGCTGTGCTGTTTGTGTTTGCTTGAGTGCATTCGCGCGCTCTCGCTTTCTCCACTTTACAATTTTTTTGTTATTATTTATCTATTCCTGAGAGTTTATCTTATTTTTTATTTGTTTATTTAAATGAAGTCGACCAGTTGCCTGCCCTTCCTTCCATTATCCGTCACCGAGACAAACTGAACAAAGTTCTGAGGTCGACCTTGTAAAGATAAGGATTCAGGTCTGTCTGCTGTTTACCTTTGCTCCTGCGCGCACTGCCCTTCTCTCCACATTTATGTGTTTGTTTGTTTGTCTATCTAATCTTTTGGGTTTTTATTTCTAATGAGGTCGACCAGTTGTCTATTTATTATTTTTTTTACTACGCATCAAGCTGCGCTGCTTGTCTTTGCTCCTGTGTGCTCGCGCACTCTCGCTTTCCACTTATTTTTATTTTTGATTTATTTTTGATTTATTTTGTCAATTTAAAAAAAAATACGCATCGTGCTGTGCTGTTTGTGTTTGCTTGAGTGCATTCGCGCGCTCTCGCTTCTCCACTTTACAATTTTTTTGTTATTATTTATCTATTCCTGAGAGTTTATCTTATTTTTTATTTGTTTATTTAAATGAAGTCGACCAGTTGCCTGCCCTTCCTTCCATTATCCGTCACCGAGACAAACTGAACAAAGTTCTGAGGTCGACCTTGTAAAGATAAGGATTCAGGTCTGTCTGCTGTTTACCTTTGCTCCTGCGCGCACTGCCCTTCTCTCCACATTTATGTGTTTGTTTGTTTGTCTATCTAATCTTTTGGGTTTTTATTTCTAATGAGGTCGACCAGTTGTCTATTTATTATTTTTTTTTACTACGCATCAAGCTGCGCTGCTTGTCTTTGCTCCTGTGTGCTCGCGCACTCTCGCCTTTTCCACTTATTTTTATTTTTGATTTATTTTTGATTTATATTGTCAATTTAAAAAAAAATACGCATCGTGCTGTGCTGTTTGTGTTTGCTTGAGTGCATTCGCGCGCTCTCGCTTTCTCCACTTTACAATTTTTTTGTTATTATTTATCTATTCCTGAGAGTTTATCTTATTTTTTATTTGTTTATTTAAATGAAGTCGACCAGTTGCCTGCCCTTCCTTCCATTATCCATCACCGAGACAAACTGAACAAAGTTCTGAGGTCGACCTTGTAAAGATAAGGATTCAGGTCTGTCTGCTGTTTACCTTTGCTCCTGCGCGCACTGCCCTTCTCTCCACATTTATGTGTTTGCTTTGTTTGTCTATCTAATCTTTTGGGTTTTTATTTCTAATGAGGTCGACCAGTTGTCTATTTATTATTTTTTTTACTACGCATCAAGCTGCGCTGCTTGTCTTTGCTCCTGTGTGCTCGCGCACTCTCGCCTTTTCCACTTATTTTTTTTTGATTTATTTTTGATTTATTTTGTCAATTTAAAAAAAAACGCATCGTGCTGTGCTGTTTGTGTTTGCTTGAGTGCATTCGCGCGCTCTCGCTTTCTCCACTTTACAATTTTTTTGTTATTATTTATCTATTCCTGAGAGTTTATCTTATTTTTTATTTGTTTATTTAAATGAAGTCGACCAGTTGCCTGCCCTTCCTTCCATTATCCGTCACCGAGACAAACTGAACAAAGTTCTGAGGTCGACCTTGTAAAGATAAGGATTCAGGTCTGTCTGCTGTTTACCTTTGCTCCTGCGCGCACTGCCCTTCTCTCCACATTTATGTGTTTGTTTGTTTGTCTATCTAATCTTTTGGGTTTTTATTTCTAATGAGGTCGACCAGTTGTCTATTTATTATTTTTTTTACTACGCATCAAGCTGCGCTGCTTGTCTTTGCTCCTGTGTGCTCGCGCACTCTCGCCTTTTCCACTTATTTTTATTTTTGATTTATTTTTGATTTATTTTGTCAATTTAAAAAAAATACGCATCGTGCTGTGCTGTTTGTGTTTGCTTGAGTGCATTCGCGCGCTCTCGCTTTCTCCACTTTACAATTTTTTTGTTATTATTTATCTATTCCTGAGAGTTTATCTTATTTTTTATTTGTTTATTTAAATGAAGTCGACCAGTTGCCTGCCCTTCCTTCCATTATCCCGTCACCGAGACAAACTGAACAAAGTTCTGAGGTCGACCTTGTAAAGATAAGGATTCAGGTCTGTCTGCTGTTTACCTTTGCTCCTGCGCGCACTGCCCTTCTCTCCACATTTATGTGTTTGTTTGTTTGTCTCTCTAATCTTTTGGGTTTTTATTTCTAATGAGGTCGACCAGTTGTCTATTTATTATTTTTTTTACTACGCATCAAGCTGCGCTGCTTGTCTTTGCTCCTGTGTGCTCGCGCACTCTCTGCTTTCCCACTTATTTTTATTTTTGATTTATTTTTGATTTATTTTGTCAATTTTAAAAAAAATACGCATCGTGCTGTGCTGTTTGTGTTTGCTTGAGTGCATTCGCGCGCTCTCGCATTCTCCACTTTACAATTTTTTTGTTATTATTTATCTATTCCTGAGAGTTTATCTTATTTTTTATTTGTTTATTTAAATGAAGTCGACCAGTTGCCTGCCCTTCCTTCCATTATCCGTCACCGAGACAAACTGAACAAAGTTCTGAGGTCGACCTTGTAAAGATAAGGATTCAGGTCTGTCTGCTGTTTACCTTTGCTCCTGCGCGCACTGCCCTTCTCTCCACATTTATGTGTTTGTTTGTTTGTCTATCTAATCTTTTGGGTTTTTATTTCTAATGAGGTCGAACAGTTGTCTATTTATTATTTTTTTACTACGCATCAAGCTGCGCTGCTTGTCTTTGCTCCTGTGTGCTCGCGCACTCTCGCCTTTTCCACTTATTTTTATTTTTGATTTATTTTTGATTTATTTTGTCAATTTAAAAAAAAATACGCATCGTGCTGTGCTGTTTGTGTTTGCTTGAGTGCATTCGCGCGCTCTCGCTTTCTCCACTTTACAATTTTTTTGTTATTATTTATCTATTCCTGAGAGTTTATCTTATTTTTTATTTGTTTATTTAAATGAAGTCGACCAGTTGCCTGCCCTTCCTTCCATTATCCGTCACCGAGACAAACTGAACAAAGTTCTGAGGTCGACCTTGTAAAGATAAGGATTCAGGTCTGTCTGCTGTTTACCTTTGCTCCTGCGCGCACTGCCCTTCTCTCCACATTTATGTGTTTGTTTGTTTGTCTATCTAATCTTTTGGGTTTTTATTTCTAATGAGGTCGACCAGTTGTCTATTTATTATTTTTTTACTACGCTCAAGCTGCGCTGCTTGTCTTTGCTCCTGTGTGCTCGCGCACTCTCGCCTTTTCCACTTATTTTTATTTTTGATTATTTTTGATTTATGTCAATTTAAAAAAAATACGCATCGTGCTGTGCTGTTTGTGTTTGCTTGAGTGCATTCGCGCGCTCTCGCTTTCTCCACTTTACAATTTTTTTGTTATTATTTATCTATTCCTGAGAGTTTATCTTATTTTTTATTTGTTTATTTAAATGAAGTCGACCAGTTGCCTGCCCTTCCTTCCATTATCCGTCACCGAGACAAACTGAACAAAGTTCTGAGGTCGACCTTGTAAAGATAAGGATTCAGGTCTGTCTGCTGTTTACCTTTGCTCCTGCGCGCACTGCCCTTCTCTCCACATTTATGTGTTTGTTTGTTTGTCTATCTAATCTTTTGGGTTTTTATTTCTAATGAGGTCGACCAGTTGTCTATTTATTATTTTTTTTACTACGCATCAAGCTGCGCTGCTTGTCTTTGCTCCTGTGTGCTCGCGCACTCTCGCCTTTTCCACTTATTTTTATTTTTGATTTATTTTTGATTTATTTTGTCAATTTAAAAAAAAATACGCATCGTGCTGTGCTGTTTGTGTTTGCTTGAGTGCATTCGCGCGCTCTCGCTTTCTCCACTTTACAATTTTTTTGTTATTATTTATCTATTCCTGAGAGTTTATCTTATTTTTTATTTGTTTATTTAAATGAAGTCGACCAGTTGCCTGCCCTTCCTTCCATTATCCGTCACCGAGACAAACTGAACAAAGTTCTGAGGTCGACCTTGTAAAGATAAGGATTCAGGTCTGTCTGCTGTTTACCTTTGCTCCTGCGCGCACTGCCCTTCTCTCCACATTTATGTGTTTGTTTGTTTGTCTATCTAATCTTTTGGGTTTTTATTTCTAATGAGGTCGACCAGTTGTCTATTTATTATTTTTTTTACTACGCATCAAGCTGCGCTGCTTGTCTTTGCTCCTGTGTGCTCGCGCACTCTCGCCTTTTCCACTTATTTTTATTTTTGATTTATTTTTGATTTATTTTGTCAATTTAAAAAAAATACGCATCGTGCTGTGCTGTTTGTGTTTGCTTGAGTGCATTCGCGCGCTCTCGCTTTCTCCACTTTACAATTTTTTTGTTATTATTTATCTATTCCTGAGAGTTTATCTTATTTTTTATTTGTTTATTTAAATGAAGTCGACCAGTTGCCTGCCCTTCCTTCCATTATCCGTCACCGAGACAAACTGAACAAAGTTCTGAGGTCGACCTTGTAAAGATAAGGATTCAGGTCTGTCTGCTGTTTACCTTTGCTCCTGCGCGCACTGCCCTTCTCTCCACATTTATGTGTTTGTTTGTTTGTCTATCTAATCTTTTGGGTTTTTATTTCTAATGAGGTCGACCAGTTGTCTATTTATTATTTTTTTTACTACGCTTCAAGCTGCGCTGCTTGTCTTTGCTCCTGTGTGCTCGCGCACTCTCGCCTTTTCCACTTATTTTTATTTTTGATTTATTTTTGATCAATTTAAAAAAAAATACGCATCGTGCTGTGCTGTTTGTGTTTGCTTGAGTGCATTCGCGCGCTCTCGCTTTCTCCACTTTACAATTTTTTTGTTATTATTTATCTATTCCTGAGAGTTTATCTTATTTTTTTTGTTTATTTAAATGAAGTCGACCAGTTGCCTGCCCTTCCTTCCATTATCTGTCACCGAGACAAACTGAACAAAGTTCTGAGGTCGACCTTGTAAAGATAAGGATTCAGGTCTGTCTGCTGTTTACCTTTGCTCCTGCGCGCACTGCCATTCTCTCCACATTTATGTGTTTGTTTGTTTGTCTATCTAATCTTTTGGGTTTTTATTTCTAATGAGGTCGACCAGTTGTCTATTTATTATTTTTTTTACTACGCATCAAGCTGCGCTGCTTGTCTTTGCTCCTGTGTGCTCGCGCACTCTCGCCTTTTCCACTTATTTTTATTTTTCATTTATTTTTGATTTATTTTGTCTAATTTAAAAAAAATACGCATCGTGCTGTGCTGTTTGTGTTTGCTTGAGTGCATTCGCGCGCTCTCGCTTTCTCCACTTTACAATTTTTTTGTTATTATTTATCTATTCCTGAGAGTTTATCTTATTTTTTATTTGTTTATTTAAATGAAGTCGACCAGTTGCCTGCCCTTCCTTCCATTATCCGTCACCGAGACAAACTGAACAAAGTTCTGAGGTCGACCTTGTAAAGATAAGGATTCAGGTCTGTCTGCTGTTTACCTTTGCTCCTGCGCGCACTGCCCTTCTCTCCACATTTATGTGTTTGTTTGTTTGTCTATCTAATCTTTTGGGTTTTTATTTCTAATGAGGTCGACCAGTTGTCTATTTATTATTTTTTTTACTACGCATCAAGCTGCGCTGCTTGTCTTTGCTCCTGTGTGCTCGCGCACTCTCGCCTTTTCCACTTATTTTTATTTTTGATTTATTTTTGATTTATTTTGTCAATTTAAAAAAAATACGCATCGTGCTGTGCTGTTTGTGTTTGCTTGAGTGCATTCGCCGCTCTCGCTTTCTCCACTTTACAATTTTTTTGTTATTATTTATCTATTCCTGAGAGTTATCTTATTTTTTATTTGTTTATTTAAATGAAGTCGACCAGTTGCCTGCCCTTCCTTCCATTATCCCGTCACCGAGACAAACTGAACAAAGTTCTGAGGTCGACCTTGTAAAGATAAGGATTCAGGTCTGTCTGCTGTTTACCTTTGCTCCTGCGCGCACTGCCCTTCTCTCCACATTTATGTGTTTGTTTGTTTGTCTCTCTAATCTTTTGGGTTTTTATTTCTAATGAGGTCGACCAGTTGTCTATTTATTATTTTTTTTACTACGCATCAAGCTGCGCTGCTTGTCTTTGCTCCTGTGTGCTCGCGCACTCTCTGCTTTCCCACTTATTTTTATTTTTGATTTATTTTTGATTTATTTGTCAATTTAAAAAAAATACGCATCGTGCTGTGCTGTTTGTGTTTGCTTGAGTGCATTCGCGCGCTCTCGCATTCTCCACTTTACAATTTTTTTGTTATTATTTATCTATTCCTGAGAGTTTATCTTATTTTTTATTTGTTTATTTAAATGAAGTCGACCAGTTGCCTGCCCTTCCTTCCATTATCCGTCACCGAGACAAACTGAACAAAGTTCTGAGGTCGACCTTGTAAAGATAAGGATTCAGGTCTGTCTGCTGTTTACCTTTGCTCCTGCGCGCACTGCCCTTCTCTCCACATTTATGTGTTTGTTTGTTTGTCTATCTAATCTTTTGGGTTTTTATTTCTAATGAGGTCGAACAGTTGTCTATTTATTATTTTTTTACTACGCATCAAGCTGCGCTGCTTGTCTTTGCTCCTGTGTGCTCGCGCACTCTCGCCTTTTCCACTTATTTTTATTTTTGATTTATTTTTGATTTATTTTGTCAATTTAAAAAAAAATACGCATCGTGCTGTGCTGTTTGTGTTTGCTTGAGTGCATTCGCGCGCTCTCGCTTTCTCCACTTTACAATTTTTTTGTTATTATTTATCTATTCCTGAGAGTTTATCTTATTTTTTATTTGTTTATTTAAATGAAGTCGACCAGTTGCCTGCCCTTCCTTCCATTATCCGTCACCGAGACAAACTGAACAAAGTTCTGAGGTCGACCTTGTAAAGATAAGGATTCAGGTCTGTCTGCTGTTTACCTTTGCTCCTGCGCGCACTGCCCTTCTCTCCATATTTATGTGTTTGTTTGTTGTCTATCTAATCTTTTGGGTTTTTATTTCTAATGAGGTCGACCAGTTGTCTATTTATTATTTTTTTTACTACGCGTCAAGCTGCGCTGCTTGTCTTTGCTCCTGTGTGCTCGCGCACTCTCGCCTTTTCCACTTATTTTTATTTTTGATATATTTTTGATTTATTTTGTCAATTTAAAAAAAAATACGCATCGTGCTGTGCTGTTTGTGTTTGCTTGAGTGCATTCGCGCGCTCTCGCTTTCTCCACTTTACAATTTTTTTGTTATTATTTATCTATTCCTGAGAGTTTATCTTATTTTTTATTTGTTTATTTAAATGAAGTCGACCAGTTGCCTGCCCTTCCTTCCATTATCCGTCACCGAGACAAACTGAACAAAGTTCTGAGGTCGACCTTGTAAAGATAAGGATTCAGGTCTGTCTGCTGTTTACCTTTGCTCCTGCGCGCACTGCCCTTCTCTCCACATTTATGTGTTTGTTTGTTTGTCTATCTAATCTTTTGGGTTTTTATTTCTAATGAGGTCGACCAGTTGTCTATTTATTATTTTTTTTACTACGCATCAAGCTGCGCTGCTTGTCTTTGCTCCTGTGTGCTCGCGCACTCTCGCTTTTCCACTTATTTTTATTTTTGATTTATTTTTGATTTATTTTGTCAATTTAAAAAAAAATACGCATCGTGCTGTGCTGTTGTGTTTGCTTGAGTGCATTCGCGCGCTCTCGCTTTCTCCACTTTACAATTTTTTTGTTATTATTTATCTATTCCTGAGAGTTTATCTTATTTTTTATTTGTTTATTTAAATGAAGTCGACCAGTTGCCTGCCCTTCCTTCCATTATCCGTCACCGAGACAAACTGAACAAAGTTCTGAGGTCGACCTTGTAAAGATAAGGATTCAGGTCTGTCTGCTGTTTACCTTTGCTCCTGCGCGCACTGCCCTTCTCTCCACATTTATGTGTTTGTTTGTTTGTCTATCTAATCTTTTGGGTTTTTATTTCTAATGAGGTCGACCAGTTGTCTATTTATTATTTTTTTTACTACGCATCAAGCTGCGCTGCTTGTCTTTGCTCCTGTGTGCTCGCGCACTCTTGCCTTTTCCACTTATTTTTATTTTTGATTTATTTTGTCAATTTAAAAAAAAATACGCATCGTGCTGTGCTGTTTGTGTTTGCTTGAGTGCATTCGCGCGCTCTCGCTTTCTCCACTTTACAATTTTTTTGTTATTATTTATCTATTCCTGAGAGTTTATCTTATTTTTTATTTGTTTATTTAAATGAAGTCGACCAGTTGCCTGCCCTTCCTTCCATTATCCGTCACCGAGACAAACTGAACAAAGTTCTGAGGTCGACCTTGTAAAGATAAGGATTCAGGTCTGTCTGCTGTTTACCTTTGCTCCTGCGCGCACTGCCCTTCTCTCCACATTTATGTGTTTGTTTGTTTGTCTATCTAATCTTTTGGGTTTTTATTTCTAATGAGGTCGACCAGTTGTCTATTTATTATTTTTTTTACTACGCATCAAGCTGCGCTGCTTGTCTTTGCTCCTGTGTGCTCGCGCACTCTCGCCTTTTCCACTTATTTTTATTTTTGATTTATTTTTGATTTATTTTGTCAATTTTAAAAAAAATACGCATCGTGCTGTGCTGTTTGTGTTTGCTTGAGTGCATTCGCGCGCTCTCGCTTTCTCCACTTTACAATTTTTTTGTTATTATTTATCTATTCCTGAGAGTTTATCTTATTTTATTTGTTTATTTAAATGAAGTCGACCAGTTGCCTGCCCTTCCTTCCATTATCCGTCACCGAGACAAACTGAACAAAGTTCTGAGGTCGACCTTGTAAAGATAAGGATTCAGGTCTGTCTGCTGTTTACCTTTGCTCCTGCGCGCACTGCCCTTCTCTCCACATTTATGTGTTTGTTTGTTTGTCTATCTAATCTTTTGGGTTTTTATTTCTAATGAGGTCGACCAGTTGTCTATTTATTATTTTTTTTACTACGCATCAAGCTGCGCTGCTTGTCTTTGCTCCTGTGTGCTCGCGCACTCTCGCCTTTTCCACTTATTTTTATTTTTGATTTATTTTTGATTTATTTTGTCAATTTAAAAAAAATACGCATCGTGCTGTGCTGTTTGTGTTTGCTTGAGTGCATTCGCGCGCTCTCGCTTTCTCCACTTTACAATTTTTTTGTTATTATTTACTATTCCTGAGAGTTTATCTTATTTTTTATTTGTTTATTTAAATGAAGTCGACCAGTTGCCTGCCCTTCCTTCCATTATCCGTCACCGAGACAAACTGAACAAAGTTCTGAGGTCGACCTTGTAAAGATAAGGATTCAGGTCTGTCTGCTGTTTACCTTTGCTCCTGCGCGCACTGCCCTTCTCTCCACATTTATGTGTTTGTTTGTTTGTCTATCTAATCTTTTGGGTTTTTATTTCTAATGAGGTCGACCAGTTGTCTATTTATTATTTTTTTTACTACGCATCAAGCTGCGCTGCTTGTCTTTGCTCCTGTGTGCTCGCGCACTCTCGCCTTTTCCACTTATTTTTATTTTTGATTTATTTTTGATTTATTTTGTTAATTTAAAAAAAATACGCATCGTGCTGTGCTGTTTGTGTTTGCTTGAGTGCATTCGCGCGCTCTCGCTTTCTCCACTTTACAATTTTTTTGTTATTATTTATCTATTCCTGAGAGTTTATCTTATTTTTTATTTGTTTATTTAAATGAAGTCGACCAGTTGCCTGCCCTTCCTTCCATTATCCGTCACCGAGACAAACTGAACAAAGTTCTGAGGTCGAACTTGTAAAGATAAGGATTCAGGTCTGTCTGCTGTTTACCTTTGCTCCTGCCCGCACTGCCCTTCTCTCCACATTTATGTGTTTGTTTGTTTGTCTATCTAATCTTTTGGGTTTTTATTTCTAATGAGGTCGACCAGTTGTCTATTTATTATTTTTTTTACTACGCATCAAGCTGCGCTGCTTGTCTTTGCTCCTGTGTGCTCGCGCACTCTCGCCTTTTCCACTTATTTTTATTTTTGATTTATTTTTGATTTATTATGTGAATTTAAAAAAAAATACGCATCGTGCTGTGCTGTTTGTGTTTGCTTGAGTGCATTCGCGCGCTCTCGCTTTCTCCACTTTACAATTTTTTTGTTATTATTTATCTATTCCTGAGAGTTTATCTTATTTTTTATTTGTTTATTTAAATGAAGTCGACCAGTTGCCTGCCCTTCCTTCCATTATCCGTCACCGAGACAAACTGAACAAAGTTCTGAGGTCGACCTTGTAAAGATAAGGATTCAGGTCTGTCTGCTGTTTACCTTTGCTCCTGCGCGCACTGCCCTTCTCTCCACATTTATGTGTTTGTTTGTTTGTCTATCTAATCTTTTGGGTTTTTATTTCTAATGAGGTCGACCAGTTGTCTATTTATTATTTTTTTTACTACGCATCAAGCTGCGCTGCTTGTCTTTGCTCCTGTGTGCTCGCGCACTCTCGCCTTTTCCACTTATTTTTATTTTTGATTTATTTTTGATTTATTTTGTCAATTTAAAAAAAAATACGCATCGTGCTGTGCTGTTTGTGTTTGCTTGAGTGCATCGCGCGCTCTCGCTCTCTCCACTTTACAATTTTTTTGTTATTATTTATCTATTCCTGAGAGTTTATCTTATTTTTATTTGTTTATTTAAATGAAGTCGACCAGTTGCCTGCCCTTCCTTCCATTATCCGTCACCGAGACAAACTGAACAAAGTTCTGAGGTCGACCTTGTAAAGATAAGGATTCAGGTCTGTCTGCTGTTTACCTTTGCTCCTGCGCGCACTGCCCTTCTCTCCACATTTATGTGTTTGTTTGTTTGTCTATCTAATCTTTTGGGTTTTTATTTCTAATGAGGTCGACCAGTTGTCTATTTATTATTTTTTTTACTACGCATCAAGCTGCGCTGCTTGTCTTTGCTCCTGTGTGCTCGCGCACTCTCGCCTTTTCCACTTATTTTTATTTTTGATTTATTTTTGATTTATATTGTCAATTTAAAAAAAAATACGCATCGTGCTGTGCTGTTTGTGTTTGCTTGAGTGCATTCGCGCTCTCTCGCTTTCTCCACTTTACAATTTTTTTGTTATTATTTATCTATTCCTGAGAGTGTATCTTATTTTTATTTGTTTATTTAAATGAAGTCGACCAGTTGCCTGCCCTTCCTTCCATTATCCGTCACCGAGACAAACTGAACAAAGTTCTGAGGTCGACCTTGTAAAGATAAGGATTCAGGTCTGTCTGCTGTTTACCTTTGCTCCTGCGCGCACTGCCCTTCTCTCCACATTTATGTGTTTGCTTTGTTTGTCTATCTAATCTTTTGGGTTTTTATTTCTAATGAGGTCGACCAGTTGTCTATTTATTATTTTTTTTACTACGCATCAAGCTGCGCTGCTTGTCTTTGCTCCTGTGTGCTCGCGCACTCTCGCCTTTTCCACTTATTTTTATTTTTGATTTATTTTTGATTTATTTTGTCAATTTAAAAAAAATACGCATCGTGCTGTGCTGTTTGTGTTTGCTTGAGTGCATTCGCGCGCTCTCGCTTTCTCCACTTTACAATTTTTTTGTTATTATTTATCTATTCCTGAGAGTGTATCTTATTTTTTATTTGTTTATTTAAATGAAGTCGACCAGTTGCCTGCCCTTCCTTCCATTATCCGTCACCGAGACAAACTGAACAAAGTTCTGAGGTCGACCTTGTAAAGATAAGGATTCAGGTCTGTCTGCTGTTTACCTTTGCTCCTGCGCGCACTGCCCTTCTCTCCACATTTATGTGTTTGTTTGTTTGTCTATCTAATCTTTTGGGTTTTTATTTCTAATGAGGTCGACCAGTTGTCTATTTATTATTTTTTTTACTACGCATCAAGCTGCGCTGCTTGTCTTTGCTCCTGTGTGCTCGCGCACTCTCGCCTTTTCCACTTATTTTTATTTTTGATTTATTTTTGATTTATTTTGTCAATTTAAAAAAAAATGCGCATCGTGCTGTGCTGTTTGTGTTTGCTTGAGTGCATTCGCGCGCTCTCGCTTTCTCCACTTTACAATTTTTTTGTTATTATTTATCTATTCCTGAGAGTTTATCTTATTTTTTATTTGTTTATTTAAATGAAGTCGACCAGTTGCCTGCCCTTCCTTCCATTATCTGTCACCGAGACAAACTGAACAAAGTTCTGAGGTCGACCTTGTAAAGATAAGGATTCAGGTCTGTCTGCTGTTTACCTTTGCTCCTGCGCGCACTGCCCTTCTCTCCACATTTATGTGTTTGTTTGTTTGTCTATCTAATCTTTTGGGTTTTTATTTCTAATGAGGTCGACCAGTTGTCTATTTATTATTTTTTTTACTACGCATCAAGCTGCGCTGCTTGTCTTTGCTCCTGTGTGCTCGCGCACTCTCGCTTTTCCACTTATTTTTATTTTTGATTTATTTTTGACTTATTTTGTCAATTATAAAAAAAAATACGCATCGTGCTGTGCTGTTTGTGTTTGCTTGAGTGCATTCGCGCGCTCTCGCATTCTCCACTTTACAATTTTTTTGTTATTATTTATCTATTCCTGAGAGTTTATCTTATTTTTTATTTGTTTATTTAAATGAAGTCGACCAGTTGCCTGCCCTTCCTTCCATTATCCGTCACCGAGACAAACTGAACAAAGTTCTGAGGTCGACCTTGTAAAGATAAGGATTCAGGTCTGTCTGCTGTTTACCTTTGCTCCTGCGCGCACTGCCCTTCTCTCCACATTTATGTGTTTGTTTGTTTGTCTATCTAATCTTTTGGGTTTTTATTTCTAATGAGGTCGAACAGTTGTCTATTTATTATTTTTTTTACTACGCATCAAGCTGCGCTGCTTGTCTTTGCTCCTGTGTGCTCGCGCACTCTCGCCTTTTCCACTTATTTTTATTTTTGATTTATTTTGTCAATTTTAAAAAAAAATACGCATCGTGCTGTGCTGTTTGTGTTTGCTTGAGTGCATTCGCGCGCTCTCGCTTTCTCCACTTTACAATTTTTTTGTTATTATTTATCTATTCCTGAGAGTTTATCTTATTTTTTTTGTTTATTTAAATGAAGTCGACCAGTTGCCTGCCCTTCCTTCCATTACCCGTCACCGAGACAAACTGAACAAAGTTCTGAGGTCGACCTTGTAAAGATAAGGATTCAGGTCTGTCTGCTGTTTACCTTTGCTCCTGCGCGCAATGCCCTTCTCTCCACATTTATGTGTTTATTTGTCTATCTAATCTTTTGGGTTTTTATTTCTAATGAGGTCGAACAGTTGTCTATTTATTATTTTTTTACTACGCTTCAAGCTGCGCTGCTTGTCTTTGCTCCTGTGTGCTCGCGCACTCTCGCCTTTTCCACTTATTTTTATTTTTGATTTATTTTGTCAATTTTAAAAAAAAATACGCATCGTGCTGTGCTGTTTGTGTTTGCTTGAGTGCATTCGCGCGCTCTCGCTTTCTCCACTTTACAATTTTTTTGTTATTATTTATCTATTCCTGAGAGTTTATCTTATTTTTTTTTGTTTATTTAAATGAAGTCGACCAGTTGCCTGCCCTTACTTCCATTATCCGTCACCGAGACAAACTGAACAACGTTCTGAGGTCGACCTTGTAAAGATAAGGATACAGGTCTGTCTTCTGTTTACCTTTGCTCCTGCGCGCATTGCCATTCTCTCCACATTTATGTGTTTGTTTGTTTGTCTATCTAATCTTTTGGGTTTTTATTTCTAATGAGGTCGACCAGTTGTCTATTTATTATTTTTTCTACTACGTATCAAGCTGCGCTGCTTGTCTTTCTTCCTGTGTGCTCGCGCACTCTCGCCTTTTCCACTTATTTTTATTTTTCATTTATTTTTGATTTATTTTGTCTATTTAAAAAAAATACGCATCGTGCTGTGCTGTTTGTGTTTGCTTGAGTGCATTCGCGCGCTCTCGCTTTCTCCACTTTACAATTTTTTTGTTATTATTTATCTATTCCTGAGAGTTTATCTTATTTTTTATTTGTTTATTTAAATGAAGTCGACCAGTTGCCTGCCCTTCCTTCCATTATCCGTCACCGAGACAAACTGAACAAAGTTCTGAGGTCGACCTTGTAAAGATAAGGATTCAGGTCTGTCTGCTGTTTACCTTTGCTCCTGCGCGCACTGCCCTTCTCTCCACATTTATGTGTTTGTTTGTTTGTCTATCTAATCTTTTGGGTTTTTATTTCTAATGAGGTCGACCAGTTGTCTATTTATTATTTTTTTTACTACGCATCAAGCTGCGCTGCTTGTCTTTGCTCCTGTGTGCTCGCGCACTCTCGCCTTTTCCACTTATTTTTATTTTTGATTTATTTTTGATTTATTTTGTCAATTTTAAAAAAAATACGCATCCTGCTGTGCTGTTTGTGTTTGCTTGAGTGCATTCGCGCGCTCTCGCTTTCTCCACTTTACAATTTTTTTTGTTATTATTTATCTATTCCTGAGAGTTTATCTTAATTTTATTTGTTTATTTAAATGAAGTCGACCAGTTGCCTGCCCTTCCTTCCATTATCCGTCACCGAGACAAACTGAACAAAGTTCTGAGGTCGACCTTGTAAAGATAAGGATTCAGGTCTGTCTGCTGTTTACCTTTGCTCCTGCGCGCACTGCCCTTCTATCCACATTTATGTGTTTGTTTGTTTGTCTATCTAATCTTTTGGGTTTTTATTTCTAATGAGGTCGACCAGTTGTCTATTTATTATTTTTTTTACTACGCATCAAGCTGCGCTGCTTGTCTTTGCTCCTGTGTGCTCGCGCACTCTCGCCTTTTCCACTTATTTTTATTTTTGATTTATTTTTGATTTTTTTTGTCAATTTAAAAAAAATACGCATCGTGCTGTGCTGTTTGTGTTTGTTTGAGTGCATTCGCGCGCTCTCGCTTTCTCCACTTTACAATTTTTTTGTTATTATTTACCTATTCCTGAGAGTTTGTCTTATTTTTTATTTGTTTATTTAAATGAAGTCGACCAGTTGCCTGCCCTTCCTTCCATAATCCGTCACCGAGACAAACTGAACAAAGTTCTGAGGTCGACCTTGTAAAGATAAGGATTCAGGTCTGTCTGCTGTTTACCTTTGCTCCTGCCCGCACTGCCCTTCTCTCCACATTTATGTGTTTGTTTGTTTGTCTATCTAATCTTTTGGGTTTTTATTTCTAATGAGGTCGACCAGTTGTCTATTTATTATTTTTTTTACTACGCATCAAGCTGCGCTGCTTGTCTTTGCTCCTGTGTGCTCGCGCACTCTCGCCTTTTCCACTTATTTTTATTTTTGATTTATTTTGTTAATTTAAAAAAAATACGCATCGTGCTGTGCTGTTTGTGTTTGCTTGAGTGCATTCGCGCGCTCTCGCTTTCTCCACTTTACAATTTTTTTGTTATTATTTATCTATTCCTGAGAGTTTATCTTATTTTTTATGAGTTTATTTAAATGAAGTCGACCAGTTGCCTGCCCTTCCTTCCATTATCCGTCACCGAGACAAACTGAACAAAGTTCTGAGGTCGAACTTGTAAAGATAAGGATTCAGGTCTGTCTGCTGTTTACCTTTGCTCCTGCCCGCACGGCCCTTCTCTCCACATTTATGTGTTTGTTTGTTTGTCTATCTAATCTTTTGGGTTTTTATTTCTAATGAGGTCGACCAGTTGTCTATTTATTATTTTTTTTACTACGCATCAAGCTGCGCTGCTTGTCTTTGCTCCTGTGTGCTCGCGCACTCTCGCCTTTTCCACTTATTTTTATTTTTGATTTATTTTTGATTTATTATGTGAATTTAAAAAAAAAATACGCATCGTGCTGTGCTGTTTGTGTTTGCTTGAGTGCATTTGAGCGCTCTCCCTTTCTCCACTTTACAATTTTTTTGTTATTATTTATCTATTCCTGAGAGTTTGTCTTATTTTTTATTTGTTTATTTAAATGAAGTCGACCAGTTGCCTGCCCTTCCTTCCATTATCCGTCACCGAGACAAACTGAACAAAGTTCTGAGGTCGAACTTGTAAAGATAAGGATTCAGGTCTGTCTGCTGTTTACCTTTGCTCCTGCCCGCACGGCCCTTCTCTCCACATTTATGTGTTTGTTTGTTTGTCTATCTAATCTTTTGGGTTTTTATTTCTAATGAGGTCGACCAGTTGTCTAATTATTATTTTTTTTACTACGCATCAAGCTGCGCTGCTTGTCTTTGCTCCTGTGTGCTCGCGCACTCTCGCCTTTTCCACTTATTTTTATTTTTGATTTATTTTTTATTTATTTTTGATTTATTTTGTCAATTTAAAAAAAAATACGCATCGTGCTGTGCTGTTTGTGTTTGCTTGAGTGCAGTCGCGCGCTCTCGCTCTCTCCACTTTACAATTTTTTTGTTATTATGTATCTATTCCTGAGTGTTTATCTTATTTATTATTTGTTTATTTAAATGAAGTCGACCAGTTGCCTGCCCTTCCTTCCATTATCCGTCACCGAGACAAACTGTACAAAGTTCTGAGGTCGACCTTGTAAAGATAAGGATTCAGGTCTGTCTGCTGTTTACCTTTGCTCCTGCGCGCACTGCCCTTCTCTCCACATTTATGTGTTTGTTTGTTTGTCTATCTAATCTTTCGGGTTTTTATTTCTAATGAGGTCGACCAGTTGTCTATTTATTATTTTTTTTTACTACGTATCAAGCTGCGCTGCTTGTCTTTGCTCCTGTGTGCTCGCGCACTCTCGCCTTTTCCACTTATTTTTATTTTTGATTTATTTTTGATTTATATTGTCAATTTAAAAAAAAATACGCATCGTGCTGTGCTGTTTGTGTTTGCTTGAGTGCATTCGCGCGCTCTCGCTTTCTCCACTTTACAATTTTTTTGTTATTATTTATCTATTCCTGAGAGTGTATCTTATTTTTATTTGTTTATTTAAATGAAGTCGACCAGTTGCCTGCCCTTCCTTCCATTATCCATAACCGAGACAAACTGAACAAAGTTTTGAGGTCGACCATGTAAAGATAAGGATTCAGGTCTGTCTGCTGTTTACATTTGCTCCTGCCCGCACTGCCCTTCTCTCCACATTTATGTGTTTGCTTGTTTGTCTATCAAATCTTTTGGGATTTTATTTCTAATGAGGTCGACCAGTTGTCTATTTATTATTTTTTTTACTACGCATCAAGCTGCGCTTCTTGTCTTTGCTCCTGTGTGCTCGCGCACTCTCGCCTTTTCCACTTATTTTTTTTTTGATTTATTTTTGATTTATTTTGTCAATTTAAAAAAAATACGCATCGTGCTGTGCTGTTTGTGTTTGCTTGAGTGCATTCGCGCGCTCTCGCTTTCTCCACTTTACAATTTTTTTGTTATTATTTATCCATTCCTGAGAGTGTATCTTATTTTTTATTTGTTTATTTAAATGAAGTCGACCTGTTGCCTGCCCTTCCTTCCATTATCCGTCACCGAGACAAACTGAACAAAGTTCTGAGGTCGACCTTGTAAAGATAAGGATTCAGGTCTGTCTGCTGTTTACCTTTGCTCCTGCGCGCACTGCCCTTCTCTCCACATTTATGTGTTTGTTTGTTTGTCTATCTAATCTTTTGGGTTTTTATTTCTAATGAGGTCGACCAGTTGTCTATTTATTATTTTTTTTACTACGCATCAAGCTGCGCTGCTTGTCTTTGCTCCTGTGTGCTCGCGCACTCTCGCATTTTCCAGTTATTTTTATTTTTGATTTATTTTTGATTTATTTTGTCAATTATAAAAAAAAATGCGCATCGTGCTGTGCTTTTTGTGTTTGCTTGACTGCATTCGCGCGCTCTCGCTTTCTCCACTTTACAATTTTTTTGTTATTATTTATCTATTCCTGAGAGTTTATCTTATTTTTTATTTGTTTATTTAAATGAAGTCGACCAGTTGCCTGCCCTTCCTTACATTATCTTTCACCGAGACAAACTGAACAAAGTTCTGAGGTCGACCTTGTAAAGATAAGGATTCAGGTCTGTCTGCTGTTTACCTTTGCTCCTGCGCGCACTGCCCTTCTCTCCACATTTATGTGTTTGTTTGTTTGTCTCTCTAATCTTTTGGGTTTTTATTTCTAATGAGGTCGACCAGTTGTCTATTTATTATTTTTTTTACTATGCATCAAGCTGCGCTGCTTGTCTTTGCTCCTGTGTGCTCGCGCACTCTCTGCTTTCCCACTTATTTTTATTTTTGATTTATTTTTGATTTATTTTGTCAATTATAAAAAAAAATACGCATCGTGCTGTGCTGTTTGTGTTTGCTTGAGTGCATTCGCGCGCTCTCGCATTCTCCACTTTACAATTTTTTTGTTATTATTTATCTATTCCTGAGAGTTTATCTTATTTTTTATTTGTTTATTTAAATGAAGTCGACCAGTTGCCTGCCCTTCCTTCCATTATCCGTCACCGAGACAAACTGAACAAAGTTCTGAGGTCGACCTTGTAAAGATAAGGATTCAGGTCTGTCTGCTGTTTACCTTTGCTCCTGCGCGCACTGCCCTTCTCTCCACATTTATGTGTTTGTTTGTTTGTCTATCTAATCTTTTGGGTTTTTATTTCTAATGAGGTCGAACAGTTGTCTATTTATTATTTTTTTACTACGCATCAAGCTGCGCTGCTTGTCTTTGCTCCTTTGTGCTCGCGCACTCTCGCCTTTTCCACTTATTTTTATTTTTGATTTATTTTGTCAATTTTAAAAAAAAATACGCATCGTGCTGTGCTGTTTGTGTTTGCTTGAGTGCATTCGCGCGCTCTCGCTTTCTCCACTTTACAATTTTTTTGTTATTATTTATCTATTCCTGAGAGTTTATCTTATTTTTTTTTGTTTATTTAAATGAAGTCGACCAGTTGCCTGCCCTTCCTTCCATTACCCGTCACCGAGACAAACTGAACAAAGTTCTGAGGTCGACCTTGTAAAGATAAGGATTCAGGTCTGTCTGCTGTTTACCTTTGCTCCTGCGCGCAATGCCCTTCTCTCCACATTTATGTGTTTATTTGTGTATCTAATCTTTTGGGTTTTTATTTCTAATGAGGTCGAACAGTTGTCTATTTATTATTTTTTTACTACGCTTCAAGCTGCGCTGCTTGTCTTTGCTCCTGTGTGCTCGCGCACTCTCGCCTTTTCCACTTATTTTTATTTTTGATTTATTTTGTCAATTTTAAAAAAAAATACGCATCGTGCTGTGCTGTTTGTGTTTGCTTGAGTGCATTCGCGCGCTCTCGCTTTCTCCACTTTACAATTTTTTTGTTATTATTTATCTATTCCTGAGAGTTTATCTTATTTTTTTTTTGTTTATTTAAATGAAGTCGACCAGTTGCCTGCCCTTACTTCCATTATCCGTCACCGAGACAAACTGAACAACGTTCTGAGGTCGACCTTGTAAAGATAAGGATACAGGTCTGTCTTCTGTTTACCTTTGCTCCTGCGCGCATTGCCATTCTCTCCACATTTATGTGTTTGTTTGTTTGTCTATCTAATCTTTTGGGTTTTTATTTCTAATGAGGTCGACCAGTTGTCTATTTATTATTTTTTCTACTACGTATCAAGCTGCGCTGCTTGTCTTTCTTCCTGTGTGCTCGCGCACTCTCGCCTTTTCCACTTATTTTTATTTTTCATTTATTTTTGATTTATTTTGTCTATTTAAAAAAAATACGCATCGTGCTGTGCTGTTTGTGTTTGCTTGAGTGCATTCGCGCGCTCTCGCTTTCTCCACTTTACAATTTTTTTGTTATTATTTATCTATTCCTGAGAGTTTATCTTATTTTTTATTTGTTTATTTAAATGAAGTCGACCAGTTGCCTGCCCTTCCTTCCATTATCCGTCACCGAGACAAACTGAACAAAGTTCTGAGGTCGACCTTGTAAAGATAAGGATTCAGGTCTGTCTGCTGTTTACCTTTGCTCCCGCGCGCACTGCCCTTCTCTCCACATTTATGTGTTTGTTTGTTTGTCTATCTAATCTTTTGGGTTTTTATTTCTAATGAGGTCGACCAGTTGTCTATTTATTATTTTTTTTACTACGCATCAAGCTGCGCTGCTTGTCTTTGCTCCTGTGTGCTCGCGCACTCTCGCCTTTTCCACTTATTTTTATTTTTGATTTATTTTTGATTTATTTTGTCAATTTTAAAAAAAATACGCATCCTGCTGTGCTGTTTGTGTTTGCTTGAGTGCATTCGCGCGCTCTCGCTTTCTCCACTTTACAATTTTTTTTGTTATTATTTATCTATTCCTGAGAGTTTATCTTAATTTTATTTGTTTATTTAAATGAAGTCGACCAGTTGCCTGCCCTTCCTTCCATTATCCGTCACCGAGACAAACTGAACAAAGTTCTGAGGTCGACCTTGTAAAGATAAGGATTCAGGTCTGTCTGCTGTTTACCTTTGCTCCTGCGCGCACTGCCCTTCTATCCACATTTATGTGTTTGTTTGTTTGTCTATCTAATCTTTTGGGTTTTTATTTCTAATGAGGTCGACCAGTTGTCTATTTATTATTTTTTTTACTACGCATCAAGCTACGCTGCTTGTCTTTGCTCCTGTGTGCTCGCGCACGCTCGCCTTTTCCACTTATTTTTATTTTTGATTTATTTTTGATTTATTTTGTCAATTTAAAAAAAATACGCATCGTGCTGTGCTGTTTGTGTTTGCTTGAGTGCATTTGAGCGCTCTCCCTTTCTCCACTTTACAATTTTATTGTTATTATTTATCTATTCCTGAGAGTTTGTCTTATTTTTTATTTGTTTATTTAAATGAAGTCGACCAGTTGCCTACCATTCCTTCCATTATCCGTCATCGAGACAAACTGAACAAATTTCTGAGGCCGACCTTGTAAAGATAAGGATTCAGGTCTGTCTGCTCTTTACCTTTGCTCCTGCGCGCACTGCCATTCTCTCGATATATATGTGTTTGTTTGTTTGTCTATCTAATCTTTTGGGTTTTTATTTCTAATGAGGTCGACCAGTTGTCTAATTATTATTTTTTTTACTACGCATCAAGCTGCGCTGCTTGTCTTTGCTCCTGTGTGCTCGCGCACTCTCGCCTTTTCCACTTATTTTTATTTTTGATTTATTTTTTATTTATTTTTGATTTATTTTGTCAATTTAAAAAAAAAATACGCATCGTGCTGTGCTGTTTGTGTTTGCTTGAGTGCATTCGCGCGCTCTCGCTCTCTCCACTTTACAATTTTTTTGTTATTATGTATCTATTCCTGAGTGTTTATCTTATTTATTATTTGTTTATTTAAATGAAGTCCACCAGTTGCCTGCCCTTCCTTCCATTATCCGTCACCGAGACAAACTGTACAAAGTTCTGAGGTCGACCTTGTAAAGATAAGGATTCAGGTCTGTCTGCTGTTTACCTTTGCTCCTGCGCGCACTGCCCTTCTCTCCACATTTATGTGTTTGTTTGTTTGTCTATCTAATCTTTCGGGTTTTTATTTCTAATGAGGTCGACCAGTTGTCTATTTATTATTTTTTTTTACTACGTATCAAGCTGCGCTGCTTGTCTTTGCTCCTGTGTGCTCGCGCACTCTCTCCTTTTCCACTTATTTTTATTTTTGATTTATTTTTGATTTATATTGTCAATTTAAAAAAAAATACGCATCGTGCTGTGCTGTTTGTGTTTGCTTGAGTGCATTCGCGCGCTCTCGCTTTCTCCACTTTACAATTTTTTTGTTATTATTTATCTATTCCTGAGAGTGTATCTTATTTTTATTTGTTTATTTAAATGAAGTCGACCAGTTGCCTGCCCTTCCTTCCATTATCCATAACCGAGACAAACTGAACAAAGTTTTGAGGTCGACCATGTAAAGATAAGGATTCAGGTCTGTCTGCTGTTTACATTTGCTCCTGCCCGCACTGCCCTTCTCTCCACATTTATGTGTTTGCTTGTTTGTCTATCAAATCTTTTGGGATTTTATTTCTAATGAGGTCGACCAGTTGTCTATTTATTATTTTTTTTTACTACGCATCAAGCTGCGCTGCTTGTCTTTGCTCCTTTGTGCTCGCGCACTCTCGCCTTTTCCACTTATTTTTATTTTTGATTTATTTTGTCAATTTTAAAAAAAAATACGCATCGTGCTGTGCTGTTTGTGTTTGCTTGAGTGCATTCGCGCGCTCTCGCTTTCTCCACTTTACAATTTTTTTGTTATTATTTATCTATTCCTGAGAGTTTATCTTATTTTTTTTGTTTATTTAAATGAAGTCGACCAGTTGCCTGCCCTTCCTTCCATTACCCGTCACCGAGACAAACTGAACAAAGTTCTGAGGTCGACCTTGTAAAGATAAGGATTCAGGTCTGTCTGCTGTTTACCTTTGCTCCTGCGCGCAATGCCCTTCTCTCCACATTTATGTGTTTATTTGTCTATCTAATCTTTTGGGTTTTTATTTCTAATGAGGTCGAACAGTTGTCTATTTATTATTTTTTTACTACGCTTCAAGCTGCGCTGCTTGTCTTTGCTCCTGTGTGCTCGCGCACTCTCGCCTTTTCCACTTATTTTTATTTTTGATTTATTTTGTCAATTTTAAAAAAAAATACGCATCGTGCTGTGCTGTTTGTGTTTGCTTGAGTGCATTTGAGCGCTCTCCCTTTCTCCACTTTACAATTTTTTTGTTATTATTTATCTATTCCTGAGAGTTTGTCTTATTTTTTATTTGTTTATTTAAATGAAGTCGACCAGTTGCCTACCATTCCTTCCATTATCCGTCATCGAGACAAACTGAACAAATTTCTGAGGCCGACCTTGTAAAGATAAGGATTCAGGTCTGTCTGCTCTTTACCTTTGCTCCTGCGCGCACTGCCATTCTCTCGATATATATGTGTTTGTTTGTTTGTCTATCTAATCTTTTGGGTTTTTATTTCTAATGAGGTCGACTAGTTGTCTAATTATTATTTTTTTTACTACGCAGCAAGCTGCGCTGCTTGTCTTTGCTCCTGTGTGCTCGCGCACTCTCGCCTTTTCCACTTATTTTTATTTTTGATTTATTTTTTATTTATTTTTGATTTATTTTGTCAATTTAAAAAAAAAATACGCATCGTGCTGTGCTGTTTGTGTTTGCTTGAGTGCATTCGCGCGCTCTCGCTCTCTCCACTTTACAATTTTTTTGTTATTATGTATCTATTCCTGAGTGTTTATCTTATTTATTATTTGTTTATTTAAATGAAGTCCACCAGTTGCCTGCCCTTCCTTCCATTATCCGTCACCGAGACAAACTGTACAAAGTTCTGAGGTCGACCTTGTAAAGATAAGGATTCAGGTCTGTCTGCTGTTTACCTTTGCTCCTGCGCGCACTGCCCTTCTCTCCACATTTATGTGTTTGTTTGTTTGTCTATCTAATCTTTCGGGTTTTTATTTCTAATGAGGTCGACCAGTTGTCTATTTATTATTTTTTTTTACTACGTATCAAGCTGCGCTGCTTGTCTTTGCTCCTGTGTGCTCGCGCACTCTCGCCTTTTCCACTTATTTTTATTTTTGATTTATTTTTGATTTATATTGTCAATTTAAAAAAAAATACGCATCGTGCTGTGCTGTTTGTGTTTGCTTGAGTGCATTCGCGCGCTCTCGCTTTCTCCACTTTACAATTTTTTTGTTATTATTTATCTATTCCTGAGAGTGTATCTTATTTTTATTTGTTTATTTAAATGAAGTCGACCAGTTGCCTGCCCTTCCTTCCATTATCCATAACCGAGACAAACTGAACAAAGTTTTGAGGTCGACCATGTAAAGATAAGGATTCAGGTCTGTCTGCTGTTTACATTTGCTCCTGCCCGCACTGCCCTTCTCTCCACATTTATGTGTTTGCTTGTTTGTCTATCAAATCTTTTGGGATTTTATTTCTAATGAGGTCGACCAGTTGTCTATTTATTATTTTTTTTACTACGCATCAAGCTGCGCTTCTTGTCTTTGCTCCTGTGTGCTCGCGCACTCTCGCCTTTTCCACTTATTTTTTTTTTGATTTATTTTTGATTTATTTTGTCAATTTAAAAAAAATACGCATCGTGCTGTGCTGTTTGTGTTTGCTTGAGTGCATTCGCGCGCTCTCGCTTTCTCCACTTTACAATTTTTTTGTTATTATTTATCCATTCCTGAGAGTGTATCTTATTTTTTATTTGTTTATTTAAATGAAGTCGACCTGTTGCCTGCCCTTCCTTCCATTATCCGTCACCGAGACAAACTGAACAAAGTTCTGAGGTCGACCTTGTAAAGATAAGGATTCAGGTCTGTCTGCTGTTTACCTTTGCTCCTGCGCGCACTGCCCTTCTCTCCACATTTATGTGTTTGTTTGTTTGTCTATCTAATCTTTTGGGTTTTTATTTCTAATGAGGTCGACCAGTTGTCTATTTATTATTTTTTTTACTACGCATCAAGCTGCGCTGCTTGTCTTTGCTTCTGTGTGCTCGCGCACTCTCGCATTTTCCAGTTATTTTTATTTTTGATTTATTTTTGATTTATTTTGTCAATTATAAAAAAAAATGCGCATCGTGCTGTGCTTTTTGTGTTTGCTTGACTGCATTCGCGCGCTCTCGCTTTCTCCACTTTACAATTTTTTTGTTATTATTTATCTATTCCTGAGAGTTTATCTTATTTTTTATTTGTTTATTTAAATGAAGTCGACCAGTTGCCTGCCCTTCCTTCCATTATCTGTCACCGAGACAAACTGAACAAAGTTCTGAGGTCGACCTTGTAAAGATAAGGATTCAGGTCTGTCTGCTGTTTACCTTTGCTCCTGCGCGCACTGCCCTTCTCTCCACATTTATGTGTTTGTTTGTTTGTCTCTCTAATCTTTTGGGTTTTTATTTCTAATGAGGTCGACCAGTTGTCTATTTATTATTTTTTTTACTATGCATCAAGCTGCGCTGCTTGTCTTTGCTCCTGTGTGCTCGCGCACTCTCTGCTTTCCCACTTATTTTTATTTTTGATTTATTTTTGATTTATTTTGTCAATTATAAAAAAAAATACGCATCGTGCTGTGCTGTTTGTGTTTGCTTGAGTGCATTCGCGCGCTCTCGCATTCTCCACTTTACAATTTTTTTGTTATTATTTATCTATTCCTGAGAGTTTATCTTATTTTTTATTTGTTTATTTAAATGAAGTCGACCAGTTGCCTGCCCTTCCTTCCATTATCCGTCACCGAGACAAACTGAACAAAGTTCTGAGGTCGACCTTGTAAAGATAAGGATTCAGGTCTGTCTGCTGTTTACCTTTGCTCCTGCGCGCACTGCCCTTCTCTCCACATTTATGTGTTTGTTTGTTTGTCTATCTAATCTTTTGGGTTTTTATTTCTAATGAGGTCGAACAGTTGTCTATTTATTTTTTTTTTACTACGCATCAAGCTGCGCTGCTTGTCTTTGCTCCTTTGTGCTCGCGCACTCTCGCCTTTTCCACTTATTTTTATTTTTGATTTATTTTGTCAATTTAAAAAAAAAATACGCATCGTGCTGTGCTGTTTGTGTTTGCTTGAGTGCATTCGCGCGCTCTCGCTTTCTCCACTTTACAATTTTTTTGTTATTATTTATCTATTCCTGAGAGTTTATCTTATTTTTTTTTGTTTATTTAAATGAAGTCGACCAGTTGCCTGCCCTTACTTCCATTATCCGTCACCGAGACAAACTGAACAACGTTCTGAGGTCGACCTTGTAAAGATAAGGATACAGGTCTGTCTTCTGTTTACCTTTGCTCCTGCGCGCACTGCCATTCTCTCCACATTTATGTGTTTGTTTGTTTGTCTATCTAATCTTTTGGGTTTTTATTTCTAATGAGGTCGACCAGTTGTCTATTTATTATTTTTTCTACTACGTATCAAGCTGCGCTGCTTGTCTTTCTTCCTGTGTGCTCGCGCACTCTCGCCTTTTCCACTTATTTTTATTTTTCATTTATTTTTGATTTATTTTGTCTATTTAAAAAAAAATACGCATCGTGCTGTGCTGTTTGTGTTTGCTTGAGTGCATTCGCGCGCTCTCGCTTTCTCCACTTTACAATTTTTTTGTTATTATTTATCTATTCCTGAGAGTTTATATTATTTTTTATTTGTTTATTTAAATGAAGTCGACCAGTTGCCTGCCCTTCCTTCCATTATCCGTCACCGAGACAAACTGAACAAAGTTCTGAGGTCGACCTTGTAAAGATAAGGATTCAGGTCTGTCTGCTGTTTACCTTTGCTCCTGCGCGCACTGCCCTTCTCTCCACATTTATGTGTTTGTTTGTTTGTCTATCTAATCTTTTGGATTTTTATTTCTAATGAGGTCGACCAGTTGTCTATTTATTATTTTTTTTTACTACGCATCAAGCTGCGCTGCTTGTCTTTGCTCCTGTGTGCTCGCGAACTCTCGCCTTTTCCACTTATTTTTATTTTTGATTTATTTTTGATTTATTTTGTCAATTTTTAAAAAAAAATACGCATCGTGCTGTGCTGTTTGTGTTTGCTTCAGTGCATTCGCGCGCTCTCGCTTTCTCCACTTTACAATTTTTTTGTTATTATTTATCTATTCCTGAGAGTTTATCTTATTTTTTATTTGTTTATTTAAATGAAGTCGACCAGTTGCCTGCCCTTCCTTCCATTATCCGTCACCGAGACAAACTGAACAAAGTTCTGAGGTCGACCTTGTAAAGATAAGGATTCAGGTCTGTCTGCTGTTTACCTTTGCTCCTGCGCGCACAGCCCTTCTCTCCACATTTATGTGTTTGTTTGTTTGTCTATCTAATCTTTTGGGTTTTTATTTCTAATGAGGTCCACCAGTTGTCTGTTTATTATTTTTTTTACTACGCATCAAGCTGTGCTGCTTGTCTTTGTTCCTGTGTGCTCGCGCACTCTCGCCTTTTCCACTTATTTTTATTTTTGATTTATTTTGTCATTTTTAAAAAAAAAATCCGCATCGTGCTGTGCTGTTTGTGTTTGCTTGAGTGCATTCGCGCGCTCTCGCTTTCTCCACTTTACAATTTTTTTGTTATTATTTATCTATTCCTGAGAGTTTATCTTATTTTTTATTTGTTTATTTAAATGAAGTCGACCAGTTGCCTGCCCTTCCTTCCATTATCCGTCACCGAGACAAACTGAAAAAAGTTCTGAGGTCGACCTTGTAAAGATACGGATTCAGGTCTGCCTGCTGTTTACCTTTGCTCCTGCGCGCACTGCCCTTCTCTCCACATTTATGTGTTTCTTTGTTTGTCTATCTAATCTTTTGGGTTTTTATTTCTAATGAGGTCGACCAGTTGTCTATTTATTATTTTTTTTACTACGCATCAAGCTGCGCTGCTTGTCTTTGCTCCTGTGTGCTCGCGCACTCTCGCCTTTTCCACTTATTTTTATTTTTGATTTCTTTTGTCAATTTTTTTAAAAAAAATACGCATCGTGCTGTGCTGTTTGTGTTTGCTTGAGTGCATTCGCGCGCTCTCGCTTTCTCCACTTTACAATTTTTTTGTTATTATTTATCTATTCCTGAGAGTTTATCTTATTTTTTTTTGTTTATTTAAATGAAGTCGACCAGTTGCCTGCCCTTACTTCCATTATCCGTCACCGAGACAAACTGAACAACGTTCTGAGGTCGACCTTGTAAAGATAAGGATACAGGTCTGTCTTCTGTTTACCTTTGCTCCTGCGCGCACTGCCATTCTCTCCACATTTATGTGTTTGTTTGTTTGTCTATCTAATCTTTTGGGTTTTTATTTCTAATGAGGTCGACCAGTTGTCTATTTATTATTTTTTCTACTACGTATCAAGCTGCGCTGCTTGTCTTTCTTCCTGTGTGCTCGCGCACTCTCGCCTTTTCCACTTATTTTTATTTTTCATTTATTTTTGATTTATTTTGTCTATTTAAAAAAAATACGCATCGTGCTGTGCTGTTTGTGTTTGCTTGAGTGCATTCGCGCGCTCTCGCTTTCTCCACTTTACAATTTTTTTGTTATTATTTATCTATTCCTGAGAGTTTATCTTATTTTTTATTTGTTTATTTAAATGAAGTCGACCAGTTGCCTGCCCTTCCTTCCATTATCCGTCACCGAGACAAACTGAACAAAGTTCTGAGGTCGACCTTGTAAAGATAAGGATTCAGGTCTGTCTGCTGTTTACCTTTGCTCCTGCGCGCACTGCCCTTCTCTCCACATTTATATGTTTGTTAGTTTGTCTATCTAATCTTTTGGATTTTTATTTCTAATGAGGTCGACCAGTTGTCTATTTATTATTTTTTTTACTACGCATCAAGCTGCGCTGCTTGTCTTTGCTCCTGTGTGCTCGCGCACTCTCGCCTTTTCCACTTATTTTTATTTTTGATTTATTTTTGATTTATTTTGTCAATTTTTAAAAAAAAATACGCATCGTGCTGTGCTGTTTGTGTTTGCTTCAGTGCATTCGCGCGCTCTCGCTTTCTCCACTTTACAATTTTTTTGTTATTATTTATCTATTCCTGAGAGTTTATCTTATTTTTTATTTGTTTATTTAAATGAAGTCGACCAGTTGCCTGCCCTTCCT
>NW_025958592.1:0-35795 GCF_023159225.1 Perognathus longimembris pacificus | reverse complement strand
AGCTTGATGCGTAGTAAAAAAAATAATAAATAGACAACTGGTCGACCTCATTAGAAATAAAAACCCAAAATATTAGATAGACAAACAAACAAACACATAAATGTGCAGAGAAGTGCAGTGCGCGCAGGAGCAAAGGTATACAGCAGACAGACCTGAATCCTTATCTTTACAAGGTCGACCTCAGAACTTTGTTCAGTTTGTCTCGGTGACGGATAATGGAAGGAAGGGCAGGCAACTGGTCGACTTCATTTAAATAAACAAATAAAAAATAAGATAAACGCTCAGGAATAGATAAATAATAACAAAAAATTGTAAAGTGGAGAAAGCGAGAGCGAGCGAATGCACTCAAGCAAACACAAACAGCACAGCATGATGCGTATTTTGTTTTAAATTGACAAAATAAATCAAAAATAAATCAAAAATAAAAATAAGTGGAAAAGGCGAGAGTGCGCGAGCACACAGGAGCAAAGACAAGCAGCGCAGCTTGATGCGTAGTAAAAAAAAATAATAAATAGACAACTGGTCGACCTCATTAGAAATAAAAACCCCAAAAGATTACATAGACAAACAAACAAACACATAAATGTGGAGAGAAGGGCAGTGCGCGCAGGAGCAAAGGTAAACAGCAGACAGACCTGAATCCTTATCTTTACACGGTCGACCTCAGAACTTTGTTCAGTTTGTCTCGGTGACGGATAATGGAAGGAAGGGCAGGCAACTGGTCGACTTCATTTAAATAAACAAATAAAAAATAAGATAAACTCTCAGGAATAGATAAATAATAACAAAAAAATTGTAAAGTGGAGAAAGCGAGAGCGCGCGAATGCACTCAAGCAAACACAAACAGCACAGCACGATGCGTATTTTTTTAAATTGACAAAATAAATCAAAAATAAATCAAAAATAAAAAAAAGTGGAAAAGGCGAGAGTGCGCGAGCACACAGGAGAAAACACAAGCAGCGCAGCTTGATGCGTAGTAAAAAAAATAATAAATAGACAACTGTTCGACCTCATTAGAAATAAAAACCCAAAAGATTTGATAGACAAACAAACAAACACATAAATGTGGAGAGAAGGGCAGTGCGCGCAGGAGCAAAGGTAAACAGCAGACAGACCTGAATCCTTATCTTTACAAGGTCGACCTCAGAACTTTGTTCGGGTTGTCTCGGTGACGGATAATGGAAGGAAGGGCAGGCAACTGGTCGACTTCATTTAAATAAAGAAATAAAAAATAAGATAAACTCTCAGGAATAGATAAATAATAACAAAAAAATTGTAAAGTGGAGAAAGCGAGAGCGCGCGAATGCACTCAAGCAAACACAAACAGCACAGCACGATGCGTATTGTTTTTTAAATTGACAAAATAAATCAAAAATAAATCAAAAATAAAAATAAGTGGAAAAGGCGAGAGTGCGCGAGCACACAGGAGCAAAGACAAGCAGCGCAGCTTGATGCGTAGTAAAAAAAAATATAAATAGACAACTGGTCGACCTCATTAGAAATAAAAACCCAAAAGATTAGATAGACAAACAAACAAACACATAAATGTGGAGAGAAGGGCAGTGCGCGCAGGAGCAAAGGTAAACAGCAGACAGACCTGAATGCTTATCTTTACAAGGTCGACCTCAGAACTTTGTTCAGTTTGTCTTGGTGACGGATAATGGAAGGAAGGGCAGGCAACTGGTCGACTTCATTTAAATAAACAAATAAAATAAGATAAACTCTCAGGAATAGATAAATATTAACAAAAAAATTGTAATGTGGAGAAAGCGAGAGCTCGCGAATGCACTCAAGCAAACACAAACAGCACAGCACGATGCGTATTTTTTTTAAATTGACAAAATAAATCAAAAATAAATCAAAAATAAAAATAAGTGGAAAAGGCGAGAGTGCGCGAGCACACAGGAGCAAAGACACGCAGCACAGCTTGATGCGTAGTAAAAAAAAATAATAAATAGACAACTGGTCGACCTCATTAGAAATAAAAAACCCAAAAGATTAGATAGACAAACAAACAAACACATAAATGTGGAGAGAAGGGCAGTGCGTGCAGGAGCAAAGGTAAACTGCAGACAGACCTGAATCCTTATCTTTACAAGGTGGACCTCAGAACTTTGTTCAGTTTGTCTCGGTGATGGATAGTGGAAGGAAGGGCAGGCAACTGGTCGACTTCATTTAAATAAACAAATAAAAAATAAGATAACTCTCAGGAATAGATAAATAATAACATAAATTGTAAAGTGGAGAAAGCGAGAGCGCGCGAATGCACTCAAGCAAACACAAACAGCACAGCACGATGCGTATTTTTTTTAAATTGAAAAAATAAATCAAAAATAAATCAAAAATAAAAATAAGTGGAAAAGGCGAGAGTGCGCTAGCACAAAGGAGCAAAGACAACCAGCACAGCTTCATGCGTAGTAAAAAAAATAATAAATAGACAACTGGTCGACCTCATTAGAAATAAAAACCCAAAAGATTAGATAGACAAACAAACAAAAACATTAATGTGGAGAGAAGGGGCAGTGCGGGCAGGAGCAAAGGTAAACAGCAGACAGACCTGAATCCTTATCTTTATAAGGTCGATCTCAGAACTTTTGTTCGGGTTGTCTCGGTGACGGATAATGGAAGGAAGGGCAGGCAACTGGTCGACTTCATTTAAATAAACAAATAAAAAATAAGATAAACTCTCAGGAATAGATAAATAATAACAAAAAAATTGTAAAGTGGAGAAAGCGAGAGCGCGCGAATGCACTCAAGCAAACACAAAACAGCACGGCACGATGCGTATTTTTTTTTCAATTGACAAAATAAATCAAAAATAAATCAAAAATAAAAATAAGTGGAAAAGGCGAGAGTGCGCGAGCACACAGGAGCAAAGACAAGCAGCGCAGCTTGATGCGTAGTAAAAAAAATAATAAATAGACAACTGGTCGACCTCATTAGAAATAAAAACCCAAAAGATTAGATAGACAAACAAACAAACACATAAATGTGGAGAGAAGGGGCAGTGCGGGCAGGAGCAAAGGTAAACAGCAGACAGACCTGAATCCTTATCTTTACAAGGTCGACCTCAGAACTTTGTTCGGGTTGTCTCGGTGACGGATAATGGAAGGAAGGGCAGGCAACTGGTCGACTTCATTTAAATAAAGAAATAAAAAATAAGATAAACTCTCAGGAATAGATAAATAATAACAAAAAAATTGTAAAGTGGAGAAAGCGAGAGCGCGCGAATGCACTCAAGCAAACACAAACAGCACAGCACGATGCGTATTTTTTTTTAAGATTGACAAAATAAATCAAAAATAAATCAAAAATAAAAATAAGTGGAAAAGGCGAGAGTGCGCGAGCACACAGGAGCAAAGACAAGCAGCGCAGCTTGATGCGTAGTAAAAAAAATAATAAATAGACAACTGGTCGACCTCATTAGAAATAAAAACCCAAAAGATTAGATAGACAAACAAACAAACACATAAATGTGGAGAGAAGGGCAGTGCGCGCAGGAGCAAAGGTAAACAGCAGACAGACCTGAATGCTTATCTTTTCAAGGTCGACCCTCAGAACTTTGTTCAGTTTGTCTCGGTGACGGATAATGGAAGGAAGGGCAGGCAACTGGTCGACTTCATTTAAATAAACAAATAAAATAAGATAAACTCTCAGGAATAGATAAATAATAACAAAAAAATTGTAATGTGGAGAAAGCGAGAGCGCGCGAATGCACTCAAGCAAACACAAACAGCACAGCACGATGCGTATTTTTTTTAAATTGAAAAAATAAATCAAAAATAAATCAAAAATAAAAATAAGTGGAAAAGGCGAGAGTGCGCGAGCACACAGGAGCAAATACAAGCAGCACAGCTTGATGCGTAGTAAAAAAAATAATAAATAGACAACTGGTCGACCTCATTAGATATAAAAACCCAAAATATTAGATAGACAAAACAAACAAACACATAAATGTGCAGAGAAGTGCAGTGCGCGCAGGAGCAAAGGTATACAGCAGACAGACCTGAATCCTTATCTTTACAAGGTCGACCTCAGAACTTTGTTCAGTTTGTCTCGGTGACGGATAATGGAAGGAAGGGCAGGCAACTGGTCGACTTCATTTAAATAAACAAATAAAAAATAAGATAAACACTCAGGAATAGATAAATAATAACAAAAAATTGTAAAGTGGAGAAAGCGAGAGCGCGCGAATGCACTCAAGCAAACACAAACAGCACAGCACGATGCGTATTTTGTTTTAAATTGACAAAATAAATCAAAAATAAATCAAAAATAAAAATAAGTGGAAAAGGCGAGAGTGCGCGAGCACACAGGAGCAAAGACAAGCAGCGCAGCTTGATGGCGTAGTAAAAAAAAATAATAAATAGACAACTGGTCGACCTCATTAGAAATAAAAACCCAAAAGATTACATAGACAAACAAACAAACACATAAATATGGAGAGAAGGGCAGTGCGCGCAGGAGCAAAGGTAAACAGCAGACAGACCTGAATCCTTATCTTTACACGGTCAACCTCAGAACTTTGTTCAGTTTGTCTCGGTGACGGATAATGGAAGGAAGGGCAGGCAACTGGTCGACTTCATTTAAATAAACAAATAAAAAATAAGATAAACTCTCAGGAATAGATAAAATATAACAAAAAAATTGTAAAGTGGAGAAAGCGAGAGCGCGCGAATGCACTCAAGCAAACACAAACAGCACAGCACGATGCGTATTTTTTTAAATTGACAAAATAAATCAAAAATAAATCAAAAATAAAAAAAAGTGGAAAAGGCGAGAGTGCGGGAGCACACAGGAGAAAACACAAGCAGCGCAGCTTGATGCGTAGTAAAAAAAATAATAAATAGACAACTGGTCGACCTCATTAGAAATAAAAACCGAAAAGATTAGATAGACAAACAAACAAACACATAAATGTGGAGAGAAGGGCAGTGCGGGCAGGAGCAAAGGTAAACAGCAGACAGACCTGAATCCTTATCTTTACAAGGTCGACCTCAGAACTTTGTTCGGGTTGTCTCGGTGACGGATAATGGAAGGAAGGGCAGGCAACTGGTCGACTTCATTTAAATAAAGAAATAAAAAATAAGATAAACTCTCAGGAATAGATAAATAATAACAAAAAAATTGTAAAGTGGAGAAAGCGAGAGCGCGCGAATGCACTCAAGCAAACACAAACAGCACAGCACGATGCGTATTTTTTTTTAAATTGACAAAATAAATCAAAAATAAATCAAAAATAAAAATAAGTGGAAACGGCGAGAGTGCGCGAGCACACAGGAGCAAAGACAAGCAGCACAGCTTGATGCGTAGTAAAAAAAATAATAAATAGACAACTGGTCGACCTCATTAGAAATAAAAACCCAAAAGATTAGATAGACAAACAAACAAACACATAAATGTGGAGAGAAGGGCAGTGCGCGCAGGAGCAAAGGTAAACAGCAGACAGACCTGAATGCTTATCTTTTCAAGGTCGACCTCAGAACTTTGTTCAGTTTGTCTTGGTGACGGATAATGGAAGGAAGGGCAGGCAACTGGTCGACTTCATTTAAATAAACAAATAAAATAAGATAAACTCTCAGGAATAGATAAATAATAACAAAAAAATTGTAATGTGGAGAAAGCGAGAGCGCGCGAATGCACTCAAGCAAACACAAACAGCACAGCACGATGCGTATTTTTTTTAAATTGAAAAAATAAATCAAAAATAAATCAAAAATAATAATAAGTGGAAAAGGCGAGAGTGCGCGAGCACACAGGAGCAAAGACAAGCAGCACAGCTTGATGCGTAGTAAAAAAAATAATAAATAGACAACTGGTCGACCTCATTAGATATAAAAACCCAAAATATTAGATAGACAAACAAACAAACACATAAATGTGCAGAGAAGTGCAGTGCGCGCAGGAGCAAAGGTATACAGCAGACAGACCTGAATCCTTATCTTTACAAGGTCGACCTCAGAACTTTGTTCAGTTTGTCTCGGTGACGGATAATGGAAGGAAGGGCAGGCAACTGGTCGACTTCATTTAAATAAACAAATAAAAAATAGATAAACACTCAGGAATAGATAAATAATAACAAAAATTGTAAAGTGGAGAAAGCGAGAGCGAGCGAATGCACTCAAGCAAACACAAACAGCACAGCACGATGCGTATTTTGTTTAAATTGACAAAATAAATCAAAAATAAATCAAAAATAAAAATAAGTGGAAAAGGCGAGAGTGCGCGAGCACACAGGAGCAAAGACAAGCAGCGCAGCTTGATGCGTAGTAAAAAAAAATAATAAATAGACAACTGGTCGACCTCATTAGAAATAAAAACCCAAAAGATTACATAGACAAACAAACACATAAATGTGGAGAGAAGGGCAGTGCGCGCAGGAGCAAAGGTAAACAGCAGACAGACCTGAATCCTTATCTTTACACGGTCAACCTCAGAACTTTGTTCAGTTTGTCTCGGTGACGGATGATGGAAGGAAGGCAGGCAACTGGTCGACTTCATTTAAATAAACAAATAAAAAATAAGATAAACTCTCAGGAATAGATAAATAATAACAAAAAAATTGTAAAGTGGAGAAAGCGAGAGCGCGCGAATGCACTCAAGCAAACACAAACAGCACAGCACGATGCGTATTTTTTTTAAATTGACAAAATAAATCAAAAATAAATCAAAAATAAAAAAAAGTGGAAAAGGCGAGAGTGCGGGAGCACACAGGAGAAAACACAAGCAGCGCAGCTTGATGCGTAGTAAAAAAAATAATAAATAGACAACTGTTCGACCTCATTAGAAATAAAAACCCAAAAGATTTGATAGACAAACAAACAAACACATAAATGTGGAGAGAAGGGCAGTGCGGGCAGGAGCAAAAGGTAAACAGCAGACAGACCTGAATCCTTATCTTTACAAGGTCGACCTCAGAACTTTGTTCGGGTTGTCTCGGTGACGGATAATGGATGGAAGGGCAGGCAACTGGTCGACTTCATTTAAATAAAGAAATAAAAAATAAGATAAACTCTCAGGAATAGATAAATAATAACAAAAAAATTGTAAAGTGGAGAAAGCGAGAGCGCGCGAATGCACTCAAGCAAACACAAACAGCACAGCACGATGCTTATTTTTTTTAAATTGACAAAATAAATCAAAAATAAATCAAAAATAAAAATAAGTGGAAAAGGCGAGAGTGCGCGAGCACACAGGAGCAAAGACAAGCAGCGCAGCTTGATGCGTAGTAAAAAAAATATAATAAATAGACAACTGGTCGACCTCATTAGAAATAAAAACCCAAAAGATTAGATAGACAAACAAACAAACACATAAATGTGGAGAGAAGGGCAGTGCGTGCAGGAGCAAAGGTAAACTGCAGACAGACCTGAATCCTTATCTTTACAAGGTGGACCTCAGAACTTTGTTCAGTTTGTCTCGGTGATGGATAATGGAAGGAAGGGCAGGCAACTGGTCGACTTCATTTAAATAAACAAATAAAAAATAAGATAAACTCTCAGGAATAGATAAATAATAACATAAATTGTAAAGTGGAGAAAGCGAGAGCGCGCGAATGCACTCAAGCAAACACAAACAGCACAGCACGATGCGTATTTTTTTTAAATTGAAAAAATAAATCAAAAATAAATCAAAAATAAAAATAAGTGGAAAAGGCGAGAGTGCGCGAGCACACAGGAGCAAAGACAACCAGCACAGCTTCATGCGTAGTAAAAAAAATAATAAATAGACAACTGGTCGAGCTCATTAGAAATAAAAACCCAAAAGATTAGATAGACAAACAAACAAAAACATTAATGTGGAGAGAAGGGCAGTGCGGGCAGGAGCAAAGGTAAACAGCAGACAGACCTGAATCCTTATCTTTATAAGGTCGATCTCAGAACTTTGTTCGGGTTGTCTCGGTGACGGATAATGGAAGGAAGGGCAGGCAACTGGTCGACTTCATTTAAATAAACAAATAAAAAATAAGATAAACTCTCAGGAATAGATAAATAATAACAAAAAAATTGTAAAGTGGAGAAAGCGAGAGCGCGCGAATGCACTCAAGCAAACACAAACAGCACGGCACGATATGTATTTTTTTTTTAATTGACAAAATAAATCAAAAATAAATCAAAAATAAAAATAAGTGGAAAAGGCGAGAGTGCGCGAGCACACAGGAGCAAAGACAAGCAGCGCAGCTTGATGCGTAGTAAAAAAAATAATAAATAGACAACTGGTCGACCTCATTAGAAATAAAAACCCAAAAGATTAGATAGACAAACAAACAAACACATAAATGTGGAGAGAAGGGCAGTGCGGGCAGGAGCAAAGGTATACAGCAGACAGACCTGAATCCTTATCTTTACAAGGTCGACCTCAGAACTTTGTTCGGGTTGTCTCGGTGACGGATAATGGAAGGAAGGGCAGGCAACTGGTCGACTTCATTTAAATAAAGAAATAAAAAATAAGATAAACTCTCAGGAATAGATAAATAATAACAAAAAAAATTGTAAAGTGGAGAAAGCGAGAGCGCGCGAATGCACTCAAGCAAACACAAACAGCACAGCACGATGCGTATTTTTTTTTAAATTGACAAAATAAATCAAAAATAAATCAAAAATAAAAATAAGTGGAAAAGGCGAGAGTGCGCGAGCACACAGGAGCAAAGACAAGCAGCGCAGCTTGATGCGTAGTAAAAAAAAAAATAAATAGACAACTGGTCGACCTCATTAGAAATAAAAACCCAAAAGATTAGATAGACAAACAAACAAACACATAAATGTGGAGAGAAGGGCAGTGCGTGCAGGAGCAAAGGTAAACTGCAGACAGACCTGAATCCTTATCTTTACAAGGTGGACCTCAGAACTTTGTTCAGTTTGTCTCGGTGATGGATAAAGGAAGGAAGGGCAGGCAACTGGTCGACTTCATTTAAATAAACAAATAAAAAATAAGATAAACTCTCAGGAATAGATAAATAATAACATAAATTGTAAAGTGGAGAAAGCGAGAGCGCGCGAATGCACTCAAGCAAACACAAACAGCACAGCACGATGCGTATTTTTTTTAAATTGAAAAAATAAATCAAAAATAAATCAAAAATAAAAAAAAGTGGAAAAGGCGAGAGTGCGCGAGCACACAGGAGCAAAGACAAGCAGCGCAGCTTGATGCGTAGTAAAAAAAATAATAAATAGACAACTGGTCGACCTCATTAGAAATAAAAACCCAAAAGATTAGATAGACAAACAAACAAACACATAAATGTGGAGAGAAGGGCAGTGCGTGCAGGAGCAAAGGTAAACTGCAGACAGACCTGAATCCTTATCTTTACAAGGTGGACCTCAGAACTTTGTTCAGTTTGTCTCGGTGATGGATAGTGGAAGGAAGGGCAGGCAACTGGTCGACTTCATTTAAATAAACAAATAAAAAATAAGATAAACTCTCAGGAATAGATAAATAATAACATAAATTGTAAAGTGGAGAAAGCGAGAGCGCGCGAATGCACTCAAGCAAACACAAACAGCACAGCACGATGCGTATTTTTTTTAAATTGAAAAAATAAATCAAAAATAAATCAAAAATAAAAATAAGTGGAAAAGGCGAGAGTGCGCTAGCACAAAGGAGCAAAGACAACCAGCACAGCTTCATGCGTAGTAAAAAAAATAATAAATAGACAACTGGTCGACCTCATTAGAAATAAAAACCCAAAAGATTAGATAGACAAACAAACAAAAACATTAATGTGGAGAGAAGGGCAGTGCGGGCAGGAGCAAAGGTAAACAGCAGACAGACCTGAATCCTTATCTTTATAAGGTCGATCTCAGAACTTTGTTCGGGTTGTCTCGGTGACGGATAATGGAAGGAAGGGCAGGCAACTGGTCGACTTCATTTAAATAAACAAATAAAAAATAAGATAAACTCTCAGGAATAGATAAATAATAACAAAAAATTTGTAAAGTGGAGAAAGCGAGAGCGCGCGAATGCACTCAAGCAAACACAAACAGCACGGCACGATGCGTATTTTTTTTTAATTGACAACATAAATCAAAAATAAATCAAAAATAAAAATAAGTGGAAAAGGCGAGAGTGCGCGAGCACACAGGAGCAAAGACAAGCAGCGCAGCTTGATGCGTAGTAAAAAAAATAATAAATAGACAACTGGTCGACCTCATTAGAAATAAAAACCCAAAAGATTAGATAGACAAACAAACAAACACATAAATGTGGAGAGAAGGGCAGTGCGGCAGGAGCAAAGGTAAACAGCAGACAGACCTGAATCCTTATCTTTACAAGGTCGACCTCAGAACTTTGTTCGGGTTGTCTCGGTGACGGATAATGGAAGGAAGGGCAGGCAACTGGTCGACTTCATTTAAATAAAGAAATAAAAAATAAGATAAACTCTCAGGAATAGATAAATAATAACAAAAAAATTGTAAAGTGGAGAAAGCGAGAGCGCGCGAATGCACTCAAGCAAACACAAACAGCACAGCACGATGCGTATTTTTTTTAAATTGACAAAATAAATCAAAAATAAATCAAAAATAAAAATAAGTGGAAAAGGCGAGAGTGGGCGAGCACACAGGAGCAAAGACAAGCAGCGCAGCTTGATGCGTAGTAAAAAAAATAATAAATAGACAACTGGTCGACCTCATTAGAAATAAAAACCCAAAAGATTAGATAGACAAACAAACAAACACATAAATGTGGAGAGAAGGGCAGTGCGTGCAGGAGCAAAGGTAAACAGCAGACAGACCTGAATGCTTATCTTTTCAAGGTCGGCCTCAGAACTTTGTTCAGTTTGTCTTGGTGACGGATAATGGAAGGAAGGGCAGGCAACTGGTCGACTTCATTTAAATAAACAAATAAAATAAGATAAACTCTCAGGAATAGATAAATAATAACAAAAAAATTGTAATGTGGAGAAAGCGAGAGCGCGCGAATGCACTCAAGCAAACACAAACAGCACAGCACGATGCGTATTTTTTTTAAATTGAAAAAATAACTCAAAAATAAATCAAAAATAAAAATAAGTGGAAAAGGCGAGAGTGCGCGAGCACACAGGAGCAAAGACAAGCAGCACAGCTTGATGCGTAGTAAAAAAAATAATAAATAGACAACTGGTCGACCTCATTAGATATAAAAACCCAAAATATTAGATAGACAAACAAACAAACACATAAATGTGCAGAGAAGTGCAGTGCGCGCAGGAGCAAAGGTATACAGCAGACAGACCTGAATCCTTATCTTTACAAGGTCGACCTCAGAACTTTGTTCAGTTTGTCTCGGTGACGGATAATGGAAGGAAGGGCAGGCAACTGGTAGACTTCATTTAAATAAACAAATAAAAAATAAGATAAACACTCAGGAATAGATAAATAATAACAAAAAATTGTAAAGTGGAGAAAGCGAGAGCGAGCGAATGCACTCAAGCAAACACAAACAGCACAGCACGATGCGTATTTTGTTTTAAATTGACAAAATAAATCAAAAATAAATCAAAAATAAAAATAAGTGGAAAAGGCGAGAGTGCGCGAGCACACAGGAGCAAAGACAAGCAGCGCAGCTTGATGCGTAGTAAAAAAAATAATAAATAGACAACTGGTCGACCTCATTAGAAATAAAAACCCAAAAGATTACATAGACAAACAAACAAACACATAAATGTGGAGAGAAGGGCAGTGCGCGCAGGAGCAAAGGTAAACAGCAGACAGACCTGAATCCTTATCTTTACACGGTCAACCTCAGAACTTTGTTCAGTTTGTCTCGGTGACGGATAATGGAAGGAAGGGCAGGCAACTGGTCGACTTCATTTAAATAAACAAATAAAAAATAAGATAAACTCTCAGGAATAGATAAATAATAACAAAAAAATTGTAAAGTGGAGAAAGCGAGAGCGCGCGAATGCACTCAAGCAAACACAAACAGCACAGCACGATGCGTATTTTTTTTAAATTGACAAAATAAATCAAAAATAAATCAAAAATAAAAAAAAGTGGAAAAGGCGAGAGTGCGGGAGCACACAGGAGAAAACACAAGCAGCGCAGCTTGATGCGTAGTAAAAAAAATAATAAATAGACAACTGTTCGACCTCATTAGAAATAAAAACCCAAAAGATTTGATAGACAAACAAACAAACACATAAATGTGGAGAGAAGGGCAGTGCGGGCAGGAGCAAAGGTATACAGCAGACAGACCTGAATCCTTATCTTTACAAGGTCGACCTCAGAACTTTGTTCGGGTTGTCTCGGTGACGGATAATGGAAGGAAGGGCAGGCAACTGGTCGACTTCATTTAAATAAAGAAATAAAAAATAAGATAAACTCTCAGGAATAGATAAATAATAACAAAAAAAATTGTAAAGTGGAGAAAGCGAGAGCGCGCGAATGCACTCAAGCAAACACAAACAGCACAGCACGATGCGTATTTTTTTTAAATTGACAAAATAAATCAAAAATAAATCAAAAATAAAAATAAGTGGAAAAGGCGAGAGTGCGCGAGCACACAGGAGCAAAGACAAGCAGCGCAGCTTGATGCGTAGTAAAAAAAAAAAATAAATAGACAACTGGTCGACCTCATTAGAAATAAAAACCCAAAAGATTAGATAGACAAACAAACAAACACATAAATGTGGAGAGAAGGGCAGTGCGTGCAGGAGCAAAGGTAAACTGCAGACAGACCTGAATCCTTATCTTTACAAGGTGGACCTCAGAACTTTGTTCAGTTTGTCTCGGTGATGGATAAAGGAAGGAAGGGCAGGCAACTGGTCGACTTCATTTAAATAAACAAATAAAAAATAAGATAAACTCTCAGGAATAGATAAATAATAACATAAATTGTAAAGTGGAGAAAGCGAGAGCGCGCGAATGCACTCAAGCAAACACAAACAGCACAGCACGATGCGTATTTTTTTTAAATTGAAAAAATAAATCAAAAATAAATCAAAAATAAAAAAAAGTGGAAAAGGCGAGAGTGCGCGAGCACACAGGAGCAAAGACAAGAAGCGCAGCTTGATGCGTAGTAAAAAAAATAATAAATAGACAACTGGTCGACCTCATTAGAAATAAAAACCCAAAAGATTAGATAGACAAACAAACAAACACATAAATGTGGAGAGAAGGGCAGTGCGTGCAGGAGCAAAGGTAAACTGCAGACAGACCTGAATCCTTATCTTTACAAGGTGGACCTCAGAACTTTGTTCAGTTTGTCTCGGTGATGGATAGTGGAAGGAAGGGCAGGCAACTGGTCGACTTCATTTAAATAAACAAATAAAAAATAAGATAAACTCTCAGGAATAGATAAATAATAACATAAATTGTAAAGTGGAGAAAGCGAGAGCGCGCGAATGCACTCAAGCAAACACAAACAGCACAGCACGATGCGTATTTTTTTTAAATTGAAAAAATAAATCAAAAATAAATCAAAAATAAAAATAAGTGGAAAAGGCGAGAGTGCGCTAGCACAAAGGAGCAAAGACAACCAGCACAGCTTCATGCGTAGTAAAAAAAATAATAAATAGACAACTGGTCGACCTCATTAGAAATAAAAACCCAAAAGATTAGATAGACAAACAAACAAAAACATTAATGTGGAGAGAAGGGCAGTGCGGGCAGGAGCAAAGGTAAACAGCAGACAGACCTGAATCCTTATCTTTATAAGGTCGATCTCAGAACTTTGTTCGGGTTGTCTCGGTGACGGATAATGGAAGGAAGGGCAGGCAACTGGTCGACTTCATTTAAATAAACAAATAAAAAATAAGATAAACTCTCAGGAATAGATAAATAATAACAAAAAAATTGTAAAGTGGAGAAAGCGAGAGCGCGCGAATGCACTCAAGCAAACACAAACAGCACGGCACGATGCGTATTTTTTTTTCAATTGACAAAATAAATCAAAAATAAATCAAAAATAAAAATAAGTGGAAAAGGCGAGAGTGCGCGAGCACACAGGAGCAAAGACAAGCAGCGCAGCTTGATGCGTAGTAAAAAAAATAATAAATAGACAACTGGTCGACCTCATTAGAAATAAAAACCCAAAAGATTAGATAGACAAACAAACAAACACATAAATGTGGAGAGAAGGGCAGTGCGGGCAGGAGCAAAGGTAAACAGCAGACAGACCTGAATCCTTATCTTTACAAGGTCGACCTCAGAACTTTGTTCGGGTTGTCTCGGTGACGGATAATGGAAGGAAGGGCAGGCAACTGGTCGACTTCATTTAAATAAAGAAATAAAAAATAAGATAAACTCTCAGGAATAGATAAATAATAACAAAAAAATTGTAAAGTGGAGAAAGCGAGAGCGCGCGAATGCACTCAAGCAAACACAAACAGCACAGCACGATGCGTATTTTTTTTTAAATTGACAAAATAAATCAAAAATAAATCAAAAATAAAAATAAGTGGAAAAGGCGAGAGTGCGCGAGCACACAGGAGCAAAGACAAGCAGCGCAGCTTGATGCGTAGTAAAAAAAATAATAAATAGACAACTGGTCGACCTCATTAGAAATAAAAACCCAAAAGATTAGATAGACAAACAAACAAACACATAAATGTGGAGAGAAGGGCAGTGCGCGCAGGAGCAAAGGTAAACAGCAGACAGACCTGAATGCTTATCTTTTCAAGGTCGACCTCAGAACTTTGTTCAGTTTGTCTCGGTGACGGATAATGGAAGGAAGGGCAGGCAACTGGTCGACTTCATTTAAATAAACAAATAAAATAAGATAAACTCTCAGGAATAGATAAATAATAACAAAAAAATTGTAATGTGGAGAAAGCGAGAGCGCGCGAATGCACTCAAGCAAACACAAACAGCACAGCACGATGCGTATTTTTTTTAAATTGAAAAAATAAATCAAAAATAAATCAAAAATAAAAATAAGTGGAAAAGGCGAGAGTGCGCGAGCACACAGGAGCAAAGACAAGCAGCACAGCTTGATGCGTAGTAAAAAAAATAATAAATAGACAACTGGTCGACCTCATTAGATATAAAAACCCAAAATATTAGATAGACAAACAAACAAACACATAAATGTGCAGAGAAGTGCAGTGCGCGCAGGAGCAAAGGTATACAGCAGACAGACCTGAATCCTTATCTTTACAAGGTCGACCTCAGAACTTTGTTCAGTTTGTCTCGGTGACGGATAATGGAAGGAAGGGCAGGCAACTGGTCGACTTCATTTAAATAAACAAATAAAAAATAAGATAAACACTCAGGAATAGATAAATAATAACAAAAAATTGTAAAGTGGAGAAAGCGAGAGCGCGCGAATGCACTCAAGCAAACACAAACAGCACAGCACGATGCGTATTTTGTTTTAAATTGACAAAATAAATCAAAAATAAATCAAAAATAAAAATAAGTGGAAAAGGCGAGAGTGCGCGAGCACACAGGAGCAAAGACAAGCAGCGCAGCTTGATGCGTAGTAAAAAAAATAATAAATAGACAACTGGTCGACCTCATTAGAAATAAAAACCCAAAAGATTACATAGACAAACAAACAAACACATAAATATGGAGAGAAGGGCAGTGCGCGCAGGAGCAAAGGTAAACAGCAGACAGACCTGAATCCTTATCTTTACACGGTCAACCTCAGAACTTTGTTCAGTTTGTCTCGGTGACGGATAATGGAAGGAAGGGCAGGCAACTGGTCGACTTCATTTAAATAAACAAATAAAAAATAAGATAAACTCTCAGGAATAGATAAATAATAACAAAAAAATTGTAAAGTGGAGAAAGCGAGAGCGCGCGAATGCACTCAAGCAAACACAAACAGCACAGCACGATGCGTATTTTTTTTAAATTGACAAAATAAATCAAAAATAAATCAAAAATAAAAAAAAGTGGAAAAGGCGAGAGTGCGGGAGCACACAGGAGAAAACACAAGCAGCGCAGCTTGATGCGTAGTAAAAAAAATAATAAATAGACAACTGTTCGACCTCATTAGAAATAAAAACCCAAAAGATTTGATAGACAAACAAACAAACACATAAATGTGGAGAGAAGGGCAGTGCGGGCAGGAGCAAAGGTAAACAGCAGACAGACCTGAATCCTTATCTTTACAAGGTCGACCTCAGAACTTTGTTCGGGTTGTCTCGGTGACGGATAATGGAAGGAAGGGCAGGCAACTGGTCGACTTCATTTAAATAAAGAAATAAAAAATAAGATAAACTCTCAGGAATAGATAAATAATAACAAAAAAATTGTAAAGTGGAGAAAGCGAGAGCGCGCGAATGCACTCAAGCAAACACAAACAGCACGGCACGATGCGTATTTTTTTTTCAATTGACAAAATAAATCAAAAATAAATCAAAAATAAAAATAAGTGGAAAAGGCGAGAGTGCGCGAGCACACAGGAGCAAAGACAAGCAGCGCAGCTTGATGCGTAGTAAAAAAAATAATAAATAGACAACTGGTCGACCTCATTAGAAATAAAAACCCAAAAGATTAGATAGACAAACAAACAAACACATAAATGTGGAGAGAAGGGCAGTGCGGGCAGGAGCAAAGGTAAACAGCAGACAGACCTGAATCCTTATCTTTACAAGGTCGACCTCAGAACTTTGTTCGGGTTGTCTCGGTGACGGATAATGGAAGGAAGGGCAGGCAACTGGTCGACTTCATTTAAATAAAGAAATAAAAAATAAGATAAACTCTCAGGAATAGATAAATAATAACAAAAAAATTGTAAAGTGGAGAAAGCGAGAGCGCGCGAATGCACTCAAGCAAACACAAACAGCACAGCACGATGCGTATTTTTTTTTAAATTGACAAAATAAATCAAAAATAAATCAAAAATAAAAATAAGTGGAAAAGGCGAGAGTGCGCGAGCACACAGGAGCAAAGACAAGCAGCGCAGCTTGATGCGTAGTAAAAAAAATAATAAATAGACAACTGGTCGACCTCATTAGAAATAAAAACCCAAAAGATTAGATAGACAAACAAACAAACACATAAATGTGGAGAGAAGGGCAGTGCGCGCAGGAGCAAAGGTAAACAGCAGACAGACCTGAATGCTTATCTTTTCAAGGTCGACCTCAGAACTTTGTTCAGTTTGTCTTGGTGACGGATAATGGAAGGAAGGGCAGGCAACTGGTCGACTTCATTTAAATAAACAAATAAAAAATAAGATAAACTCTCAGGAATAGATAAATAATAACAAAAAAATTGTAAAGTGGAGAAAGCGAGAGCGCGCGAATGCACTCAAGCAAACACAAACAGCACAGCACGATGCGTATTTTTTTTTAATTGACAAAATAAATCAAAAATAAATCAAAAATAAAAAAAAGTGGAAAAGGCGAGAGTGCGGGAGCACACAGGAGAAAACACAAGCAGCGCAGCTTGATGCGTAGTAAAAAAAATAATAAATAGACAACTGTTCGACCTCATTAGAAATAAAAACCCAAAAGATTTGATAGACAAACAAACAAACACATAAATGTGGAGAGAAGGGCAGTGCGGGCAGGAGCAAAGGTAAACAGCAGACAGACCTGAATCCTTATCTTTACAAGGTCGACCTCAGAACTTTGTTCGGGTTGTCTCGGTGACGGATAATGGAAGGAAGGGCAGGCAACTGGTCGACTTCATTTAAATAAAGAAATAAAAAATAAGATAAACTCTCAGGAATAGATAAATAATAACAAAAAAATTGTAAAGTGGAGAAAGCGAGAGCGCGCGAATGCACTCAAGCAAACACAAACAGCACAGCACGATGCTTATTTTTTTTAAATTGACAAAATAAATCAAAAATAAATCAAAAATAAAAATAAGTGGAAAAGGCGAGAGTGCGCGAGCACACAGGAGCAAAGACAAGCAGCGCAGCTTGATGCGTAGTAAAAAAAATAATAAATAGACAACTGGTCGACCTCATTAGAAATAAAAACCCAAAAGATTAGATAGACAAACAAACAAACACATAAATGTGGAGAGAAGGGCAGTGCGTGCAGGAGCAAAGGTAAACTGCAGACAGACCTGAATCCTTATCTTTACAAGGTGGACCTCAGAACTTTGTTCAGTTTGTCTCGGTGATGGATAATGGAAGGAAGGGCAGGCAACTGGTCGACTTCATTTAAATAAACAAATAAAAAATAAGATAAACTCTCAGGAATAGATAAATAATAACATAAATTGTAAAGTGGAGAAAGCGAGAGCGCGCGAATGCACTCAAGCAAACACAAACAGCACAGCACGATGCGTATTTTTTTTAAATTGAAAAAATAAATCAAAAATAAATCAAAAATAAAAATAAGTGGAAAAGGCGAGAGTGCGCGAGCACACAGGAGCAAAGACAACCAGCACAGCTTCATGTGTAGTAAAAAAAATAATAAATAGACAACTGGTCGAGCTCATTAGAAATAAAAACCCAAAAGATTAGATAGACAAACAAACAAAAACATTAATGTGGAGAGAAGGGCAGTGCGGGCAGGAGCAAAGGTAAACAGCAGACAGACCTGAATCCTTATCTTTATAAGGTCGATCTCAGAACTTTGTTCGGGTTGTCTCGGTGACGGATAATGGAAGGAAGGGCAGGCAACTGGTCGACTTCATTTAAATAAACAAATAAAAAATAAGATAAACTCTCAGGAATAGATAAATAATAACAAAAAAATTGTAAAGTGGAGAAAGCGAGAGCGCGCGAATGCACTCAAGCAAACACAAACAGCACGGCACGATATGTATTTTTTTTTTAATTGACAAAATAAATCAAAAATAAATCAAAAATAAAAATAAGTGGAAAAGGCGAGAGTGCGCGAGCACACAGGAGCAAAGACAAGCAGCGCAGCTTGATGCGTAGTAAAAAAAATAATAAATAGACAACTGGTCGACCTCATTAGAAATAAAAACCCAAAAGATTACATAGACAAACAAACAAACACATAAATGTGGAGAGAAGGGCAGTGCGTGCAGGAGCAAAGGTAAACAGCAGACAGACCTGAATCCTTATCTTTCGAAGGTCGACCTCAGAACTTTGTTCAGTTTGTCTCGGTGACGGATAATGGAAGGAAGGGCAGGCAACTGGTCGACTTCATTTAAATAAACAAATAAAAAATAAGATAAACTCTCAGGAATAGATAAATAATAACAAAAAATTGTAAAGTGGAGAAAGCGAGAGTGCGCGAATGCACTCAAGCAAACACAAACAGCACAGCACGATGCGTATTTTTTTTAAATTGACAAAATAAATCAAAAATAAATCAAAAATAAAAATAAGTGGAAAAGGCGAGAGTGCGCGAGCACACAGGAGCAAAGACAAGCAGCGCAGCTTGATGCGTAGTAAAAAAAATAATAAATAGACAACTGGTCGACCTCATTAGAAATAAAAACCCAAAAGATTAGATAGACAAACAAACAAACACATAAATGTGGAGAGAAGGGCAGTGCGCGCAGGAGCAAAGGTAAACAGCAGACAGACCTGAATCCTTCTCTTTACAAGGTCGACCTCAGAACTTTGTTCAGTTTGTCTCGGTGATGGATAATGGAAGGAAGGGCAGGCAACTGGTCGACTTCATTTAAATAAACAAATAAAAAATAAGATAAACTCTCAGGAATAGATAAATAATAACATAAATTGTAAAGTGGAGAAAGCGAGAGCGCGCGAATGTACTCAAGCAAACACAAACAGCACAGCACGATGCGTATTTTTTTTTAAATTGAAAAAATAAATCAAAAATAAATCAAAAATAAAAATAAGTGGAAAAGGCGAGAGTGCGCGAGCACACAGGAGCAAAGACAACCAGCACAGCTTCATGCGTAGTAAAAAAATAATAAATAGACAACTGGACGACCTCATTAGAAATAAAAACCCAAAAGATTAGATAGACAAACAAACAAAAACATTAATGTGGAGAGAAGGGCAGTGCGGGCAGGAGCAAAGGTAAACAGCAGACAGACCTGAATCCTTATCTTTATAAGGTCGACCTCAGAACTTTGTTCGGGTTGTCTCGGTGACGGATAATGGAAGGAACGGCAGGCAACTGGTCGACTTCATTTAAATAAACAAATAAAAAATAAGATAAACTCTCAGGAATAGATAAATAATAACAAAAAAATTGTAAAGTGGAGAAAGCGAGAGCGCGCGAATGCACTCAAGCAAACACAAACAGCACGGCACGATGCGTATTTTTTTTTAATTGACAAAATAAATCAAAAATAAATCAAAAATAAAAATAAGTGGAAAAGGCGAGAGTGCGCGAGCACACAGGAGCAAAGACAAGCAGCGCAGCTTGATGCGTAGTAAAAAAAATAATAAATAGACAACTGGTCGACCTCATTAGAAATAAAAACCCAAAAGATTAGATAGACAAACAAACAATCACATAAATGTGGAGAGAAGGGCAGTGCGGGCAGGAGCAAAGGTAAACAGCAGACAGACCTGAATCCTTATCTTTACAAGGTCGACCTCAGAACTTTGTTCGGGTTGTCTCGGTGACGGATAATGGAAGGAAGGGCAGGCAACTGGTCGACTTCATTTAAATAAAGAAATAAAAAATAAGATAAACTCTCAGGAATAGATAAATAATAACAAAAAATTTGTAAAGTGGAGAAAGCGAGAGCGCGCGAATGCACTCAAGCAAACACAAACAGCACGGCACGATGCGTATTTTTTTTTAATTGACAAAATAAATCAAAAATAAATCAAAAATAAAAATAAGTGGAAAAGGCGAGAGTGCGCGAGCACACAGGAGCAAAGACAAGCAGCGCAGCTTGATGCGTAGTAAAAAAAATAATAAATAGACAACTGGTCGACCTCATTAGAAATAAAAACCCAAAAGATTAGATAGACAAACAAACAAACACATAAATGTGGAGAGAAGGGCAGTGCGGCAGGAGCAAAGGTAAACAGCAGACAGACCTGAATCCTTATCTTTACAAGGTCGACCTCAGAACTTTGTTCGGGTTGTCTCGGTGACGGATAATGGAAGGAAGGGCAGGCAACTGGTCGACTTCATTTAAATAAAGAAATAAAAAATAAGATAAACTCTCAGGAATAGATAAATAATAACAAAAAAATTGTAAAGTGGAGAAAGCGAGAGCGCGCGAATGCACTCAAGCAAACACAAACAGCACAGCACGATGCGTATTTTTTTTAAATTGACAAAATAAATCAAAAATAAATCAAAAATAAAAATAAGTGGAAAAGGCGAGAGTGGGCGAGCACACAGGAGCAAAGACAAGCAGCGCAGCTTGATGCGTAGTAAAAAAAATAATAAATAGACAACTGGTCGACCTCATTAGAAATAAAAACCCAAAAGATTAGATAGACAAACAAACAAACACATAAATGTGGAGAGAAGGGCAGTGCGTGCAGGAGCAAAGGTAAACAGCAGACAGACCTGAATGCTTATCTTTTCAAGGTCGACCTCAGAACTTTGTTCAGTTTGTCTTGGTGACGGATAATGGAAGGAAGGGCAGGCAACTGGTCGACTTCATTTAAATAAACAAATAAAATAAGATAAACTCTCAGGAATAGATAAATAATAACAAAAAAATTGTAATGTGGAGAAAGCGAGAGCGCGCGAATGCACTCAAGCAAACACAAACAGCACAGCACGATGCGTATTTTTTTTAAATTGAAAAAATAACTCAAAAATAAATCAAAAATAAAAATAAGTGGAAAAGGCGAGAGTGCGCGAGCACACAGGAGCAAAGACAAGCAGCACAGCTTGATGCGTAGTAAAAAAAATAATAAATAGACAACTGGTCGACCTCATTAGATATAAAAACCCAAAATATTAGATAGACAAACAAACAAACACATAAATGTGCAGAGAAGTGCAGTGCGCGCAGGAGCAAAGGTATACAGCAGACAGACCTGAATCCTTATCTTTACAAGGTCGACCTCAGAACTTTGTTCAGTTTGTCTCGGTGACGGATAATGGAAGGAAGGGCAGGCAACTGGTAGACTTCATTTAAATAAACAAATAAAAAATAAGATAAACACTCAGGAATAGATAAATAATAACAAAAAATTGTAAAGTGGAGAAAGCGAGAGCGAGCGAATGCACTCAAGCAAACACAAACAGCACAGCACGATGCGTATTTTGTTTTAAATTGACAAAATAAATCAAAAATAAATCAAAAATAAAAATAAGTGGAAAAGGCGAGAGTGCGCGAGCACACAGGAGCAAAGACAAGCAGCGCAGCTTGATGCGTAGTAAAAAAAATAATAAATAGACAACTGGTCGACCTCATTAGAAATAAAAACCCAAAAGATTACATAGACAAACAAACAAACACATAAATGTGGAGAGAAGGGCAGTGCGGGCAGGAGCAAAGGTATACAGCAGACAGACCTGAATCCTTATCTTTACAAGGTCGACCTCAGAACTTTGTTCAGTTTGTCTCGGTGACGGATAATGGAAGGAAGGGCAGGCAAATGGTCGACTTCATTTAAATAAACAAATAAAAAATAAGATAAACTCTCAGGAATAGATAAATAATAACAAAAAATTGTAAAGTGGAGAAAGCGAGAGCGCGCGAATGCACTCAAGCAAACACAAACAGCACAGCACGATGCGTATTTTGTTTTAAATTGACAAAATAAATCAAAAATAAATCAAAAATAAAAATAAGTGGAAAAGGCGAGAGTGCGCGAGCACACAAGAGCAAAGACAAGCAGCGCAGCTTGATGCGTAGTAAAAAAAATAATAAATAGACAACTGGTCGACCTCATTAGAAATAAAAACCCAAAAGATTACATAGACAAACAAACAAACACATAAATGTGGAGAGAAGGGCAGTGCGCGCAGGAGCAAAGCTAAACAGCAGACAGACCTGAATCCTTTTCTTTACACGGTCGACCTCAGAACTTTGTTCAGTTTGTCTCGGTGACGGATAATGGAAGGAAGGGCAGGCAACTGGTCGACTTCATTTAAATAAACAAATAAAAAATAAGATAAACTCTCAGGAATAGATAAATAATAACAAAAAAATTGTAAAGTGGAGAAAGCGAGAGCGCGCGAATGCACTCAAGCAAACACAAACAGCACAGCACGATGCGTATTTTTTTTAAATTGACAAAATGAATCAAAAATAAATCAAAAATAAAAATAAGTGGAAAAGGCGAGAGTGCGCGAGCACACAGGAGCAAAGACAAGCAGCGCAGCTTGATGCGTAGTAAAAAAAATAATAAATAGACAACTGGTCGACCTCATTAGAAATAAAAACCCAAAAGATTAGATAGACAAACAAACAAACACATAAATGTGGAGAGAAGGGCAGTGCGTGCAGGAGCAAAGGTAAACTGCAGACAGACCTGAATCCTTATCTTTACAAGGTCGACCTCAGAACTTTGTTCAGTTTGTCTCGGTGATGGATAATGGAAGGAAGGGCAGGCAACTGGTCGACTTCATTTAAATAAACAAATAAAAAATAAGGTAAACTCTCAGGAATAGGTAAATAATAACAAAAAAATTGTAATGTGGAGAAAGCGAGAGCGCGCGAATGCACTCAAGCAAACACAAACAGCACAGCACGATGCGTATTTTTTTTAAATTGACAAAATAAATCAAAAATAAAAATAAGTGGAAAAGGCGAGAGTGCGCGAGCACACAGGAGCAAAGACAAGCAGCACAGCTTGATGCGTAGTAAAAAAAAATAATAAATAGACAACTGGTCGACCTCATTAGAAATAAAAACCCAAAAGATTAGATAGACAAACAAACAAACACATAAATGTGGAGAGAAGGGCAGTGCGTGCAGGAGCAAAGGTAAACTGCAGACAGACCTGAATCCTTATCTTTACAAGGTCGACCTCAGAACTTTGTTCAGTTTGTCTCGGTGATGGATAATGGAAGGAAGGGCAGGAAACTGGTCGACTTCATTTAAATAAACAAATAAAAAATAAGATAAACTCTCAGGAATAGATAAATAATAACATAAATTGTAAAGTGGAGAAAGCGAGAGCGCCCGAATGCACTCAAGCAAACACAAACAGCACAACACGATGCGTATTTTTTTTTAAATTGAAAAAATAAATCAAAAATAAATCAAAAATAAAAATAAGTGGAAAAGGCGAGAGTGCGTGAGCACACAGGAGCAAAGACAACCAGCACAGCTTCATGCGTAGTAAAAAAAATAATAAATAGACAACTGGTCGACCTCATTAGAAATAAAAACCCAAAAGATTAGATAGAGAAACAAACAAAAACATTAATGTGGAGAGAAGGGCAGTGCGGTCAGGAGCAAAGGTAAACAGCAGACAGACCTGAATTCTTATCTTTCGAAGGTCGACCTCAGAACTTTGTTCAGTTTGTCTCGGTGATGGATAATGGAAGGAAGGGCAGGCAACTGGTCGACTTCATTTAAATAAACAAATAAAAAATAAGGTAAACTCTCAGGAATAGGTAAATAATAACAAAAAAATTGTAAAGTGGAGAATGCGAGAGCGCGCGAATGCACTCAAGCAAACACAAGCAGCACAGCACGATGCGTATTTTTCTTTTAAAATTGACAAAATAAATCAAAAATAAATCAAAAATAAAAATAAGTGGAAAAGGCGAGAGTGCGCGAGCACACAGGAGCAACGACAAGCAGCGCAGCTTGATGCGTAGTAAAAAAAAATAATAAATAGACAACTGGTCGACCTCATTAGAAATAAAAACCCAAAATATTAGATAGACAAACAAACAAACACATAAATGTGCAGAGAAGTGCAGTGCGCGCAGGAGCAAAGGTATACAGCAGACAGACCTGAATCCTTATCTTTACAAGGTCGACCTCAGAACTTTGTTCAGTTTGTCTCGGTGACGGATAATGGAAGGAAGGGCAGGCAACTGGTCGACTTCATTTAAATAAACAAATAAAAAATAAGATAAACTCTCAGGAATAGATAAATAATAACAAAAAAATTGTAAAGTGGAGAAAGCGAGAGCGCGCGAATGCACTCAAGCAAACATAAACAGCACGGCACGATGCGTATTTTTTTTTAAATTGACAAAATAAATCAAAAATAAATCAAAAATAAAAATAAGTGGAAAAGGCGAGAGAGCGCGAGCACACAGGAGCAAAGACAAGCAGCGCAGCTTGATGCGTAGTAAAAAAAATAATAAATAGACAACTGGTCGACCTCATTAGAAATAAAAACCCAAAAGATTAGATAGACAAACAAACAAACACATAAATGTGGAGAGAAGGGCAGTGCGCGCAGGAGCAAAGGTAAACAGCAGACAGACCTGAATCCTTATCTTTACAAGGTCGACCTCAGAACTTTGTTCAGTTTGTCTCGGTGACGGATAATGGAAGGAAGGGCAGGCAACTGGTCGACTTCATTGAAATAAACAAATAAAATATAAGATAAACTCTCAAAAATAGATAAATAATAACAAAAAATTGTAAAGTGGAGAAAGCGAGAGCGCGCGAATGCACTCAAGCAAACACAAACAGCACAGCACGATGCGTATTTTTTTTAAATTGACAAAATAAATCAAAAATAAATCAAAAATAAAAATAAGTGGAAAAGGCGAGAGTGCGCGAGCACACAGGAGCAAAGAAAAGCAGCGCAGCTTGATGTGCAGTAACAAAAAAATAAATAGACAACTGGTCGACCTCATTAGAAATAAAAACCCAAAAGATTAGATAGACAAACAAACAAACGCATAAATGTGGAGAGATGGGCAGTGCGCGCAGGAGCAAAGGTAAACAGCAGACAGACCTGAATCCTTATCTTTACAAGGTCGACCTCAGAACTTTGTTCAGTTCGTCTCGGTGACGGATAATGGAAGGAAGGGCAGGCAACTGGTCGACTTCATTTAAATAAACAAATAAAAAATAAGATAAACTCTCAGGAATAGATAAATAATAACAAAAAAATTGTAAAGTGGAGAAAGCGAGAGAGCGCGAATGCATTCAAGCAAACACAAACAGCACAGCACGATGCGTATTTTTTTAAATTGACAAAATAAATCAAAAATAAATCAAAAATAACAATAAGTGGAAAAGGCGAGAGTGCGCGAGCACACAGGAGCAAAGACAAGCAGCACAGCTTGATGCGTAGTAAAAAAAATAATAAATAGACAACTGGTCGACCTCATTAGAAATAAAAACCCAAAAGATTAGATAGACAAACAAACAAACACATAAATGTGGAGAGAAGGGCAGTGCGGGCAGAAGCAAAGGTAAACAGCAGACACACCTGAATCCTTATCTTTACAAGGTCGACCTCAGAACTTTGTTCAGTTTGTCTCGGTGACGGATAATGGAAGAAAGGGTAGGCAACTGGTCGACTTCATTTAAATAAACAAATAAAAAATAAGATAAACTCTCAGGAATAGATAAATAATAACAAAAAAATTGTAAAGTGGAATAAGCGAGAGCGCGCGAATGCACTCAAGCACACACAAACAGCACAGCACGATGCGTATTATTTTTAAATTAACAAAATAAATCAAAAATAAATCAAAAATAAAAATAAGTGAAAAGGCGAGAGTGCGCGAGCACACAGGAGCAAAGACAATCAGCGCAGCTTGATGCGTAGTAAAAAAAATAATAAATAGACAACTGGTCGACCTCATTAGAAATAAAAACCCAAAATATTAGATAGACAAACAAACAAACACATAAATGTGCAGAGAAGTGCAGTGCGCGCAGGAGCAAAGGTATACAGCAGACAGACCTGAATCCTTATCTTTACAAGGTCGACCTCAGAACTTTGTTCAGTTTGTCTCGGTGACGGATAATGGAAGGAAGGGCAGGCAACTGGTCGACTTCATTTAAATAAACAAATAAAAAATAAGATAAACTCTCAGGAATAGATAAATAATAACAAAAAAATTGTAAAGTGGAGAAAGCGAGAGCGCGCGAATGCACTCAAGCAAACACAAACAGCACGGCACGATGCGTATTTTTTTTTAAATTGACAAAATAAATCAAAAATAAATCAAAAATAAAAATAAGTGGAAAAGGCGAGAGTGCGCGAGCACACAGGAGCAAAGACAAGCAGCGCAGCTTGATGCGTAGTAAAAAAAATAATAAATAGACAACTGGTCGACCTCATTAGAAATAAAAACCCAAAAGATTAGATAGACAAACAAACAAACACATAAATGTGGAGAGAAGGGCAGTGCGGGCAGGAGCAAAGGTAAACAGCAGACAGACCTGAATCCTTATCTTTACAAGGTCTTCCTCAGAACTTTGTTCAGTTTGTCTCGGTGACGGATAATGGAAGGAAGGGCAGGCAACTGGTCGACTTCATTTAAATAAACAAATAAAAAATAAGATAAACTCTCAGGAATAGATAAATAATAACAAAAAAATTGTAATGTGGAGAAAGCGAGAGCGCGCGAATGCACTCAAGCAAACACAAACAGCACAGCACGATGCATATTTTTTTTAATTGACAAAATAAATCAAAAATAAATCAAAAATAAAAATAAGTGGAAAAGGCGAGAGTGCGTGAGCACACAGGAGCAAAGACAAGAAGCACAGCTTGATTCGTAGTAAAAAAAAATAATAAATAGACAAATGGTCGACCTCATTAGAAATAAAAACCCAAAAGATTATATAGACAAACAAACAAACACATAAATGTGGAGAGAAGGGCAGTGCGTGCAGGAGCAAAGGTAAACTGCAGACAGACCTGAATCCTTATCTTTACAAGGTCGACCTCAGAACTTTGTTCAGTTTGTCTCGGTGACGGATAATGGAAGGAAGGGCAGGCAACTGGTCGACTTCATTTAAATAAACAAATAAAAAATAAGATAAACTCTCAGGAATAGTTAAATAATAACATAAATTGTAAAGTGGAGAAAGCGAGAGCGCGCGAATGCACTCAAGCAAACACAAACAGCACAGCACGATGCGTATTTTGTTTTAAATTGACAAAATAAATCAAAAATAAATCAAAAATAAAAATAAGTGGAAAAGGCGAGAGTGCGCGAGCACACAGGAGCAAAGACAGCCAGCACAGCATCATGCGTAGTAAAAAAAATAATAAATAGACAACTGATCGACCTCATTAGAAATAAAAACCCAAAAGATTAGATAGACAAACAAACAAAAACATTAATGTGGAGAGAAGGGCAGTGCACGCAGGAGCAAAGGTAAACAGCAGACAGACCTGAATCCTTATCTTTCCAAGGTCGACCTCAGAACTTTGTTCAGTTTGTCTTGGTGATGGATAATGGAAGGAAGGGCAGGCAACTGGTCGACTTCATTTAAATAAACAAATAAAAAATAAGGTAAACTCTCAGGAATAGGTAAATAATAACAAAAAAATTGTAAAGTGGAGAAAGCGAGAGCGCGCGAATGCACTCAAGCAAACACAAGCAGCACAGCACGATGCGTATTTTTCTTTTAAAATTGACAAAATAAATCAAAAATAAATCAAAAATAAAAATAAGTGGAAAAGGCGAGAGTGCGCGAGCACACAGGAGCAAAGACAAGCAGCCCAGCTTGATGCGTAGTAAAAAAAATAATAAATAGACAACTGGTCGACCTCATTAGAAATAAAAACCCAAAATATTAGATAGACAAACAAACAAACACATAAATGTGCAGAGAAGTGCAGTGCGCGCAGGAGCAAAGGTATACAGCAGACAGACCTGAATCCTTATCTTTACAAGGTCGACCTCAGAACTTTGTTCAGTTTGTCTCGGTGACGGATAATGGAAGGAAGGGCAGGCAACTGGTCGACTTCATTTAAATAAACAAATAAAAAATAAGATAAACTCTCAGGAATAGATAAATAATAACAAAAAAATTGTAAAGTGGAGAAAGCGAGAGCGCGCGAATGCACTCAAGCAAACACAAACAGCACGGCACGATGCGTATTTTTTTTTTAATTGACAAAATAAATCAAAAATAAATCAAAAATAAAAATAAGTGGAAAAGGCGAGAGTGCGCGAGCACACAGGAGCAAAGACAAGCAGCACAGCTTGATGCGTAGTAAAAAAAATAATAAATAGACAACTGGTCGACCTCATTAGAAATAAAAACCCAAAAGATTAGATAGACAAACAAACAAACACATAAATGTGGAGAGAAGGGCAGTGCGGGCAGGAGCAAAGGTAAACAGCAGAAAGACCTGAATCCTTATCTTTACAAGGTCTTCCTCAGAACTTTGTTCAGTTTGTCTCGGTGACGGATAATGGAAGGAAGGGCAGGCAACTGGTCGACTTCATTTAAATAAACAAATAAAAAAAGATAAACTCTCAGGAATAGATAAATAATAACAAAAAAATTGTAAAGTGGAGAAAGCGAGAGCGCGCGATTGCACTCAAGCAAACACAAACAGCAAGGCACGATGCGAATTTTATTTAAATTGACAAAATAAATCAAAAATAAATCAAAAATAAAAATAAGTGGAAAAGGCGAGAGTGCGCGAGCACACAGGAGCAAAGACAAGCAGCGCAGCTTGATGCGTAGTAAAAAAAATAATAAATAGACAACTGGTCGACCTCATTAGAAATAAAAACCCAAAAGATTATATAGACAAACAAACAAACACATAAATGTGGAGAGAAGGGCAGTGCGTGCAGGAGCAAAGGTAAACTGCAGACAGACCTGAATCCTTATCTTTACAAGGTCGACCTCAGAACTTTGTTCAGTTTGTCTCGGTGACGGATAATGGAAGGAAGGGCAGGCAACTGGTCGACTTCATTTAAATAAACAAATAAAAAATAAGATAAACTCTCAGGAATAGTTAAATAATAACATAAATTGTAAAGTGGAGAAAGCGAGAGCGCGCGAATGCACTCAAGCAAACACAAACAGCACAGCACCATGCGTATTTTGTTTTAAATTGACAAAATAAATCAAAAATAAATCAAAAATAAAAATAAGTGGAAAAGGCGAGAGTGCGCGAGCACACAGGAGCAAAGACAACCAGCACAGCATCATGCGTAGTAAAAAAAATAATAAATAGACAACTGGTCGACCTCATTAGAAATAAAAACCCAAAAGATTAGATAGACAAACAAACAAAAACATTAATGTGGAGAGAAGGGCAGTGCACGCAGGAGCAAAGGTAAACAGCAGACAGACCTGAATCCTTATCTTTCCAAGGTCGACCTCAGAACTTTGTTCAGTTTGTCTCGGTGATGGATAATGGAAGGAAGGGCAGGCAACTGGTCGACTTCATTTAAATAAACAAATAAAAAAAAAAGTAAACTCTCAGGAATAGGTAAATAATAACAAAAAAATTGTAAAGTGGAGAAAGCGAGAGCGCGCGAATGCACTCAAGCAAACACAAGCAGCACAGCACGATGCGTATTTTTCTTTTAAAATTGACAAAATAAATCAAAAATAAATCAAAAATAAAAATAAGTGGAAAAGGCGAGAGTGCGCGAGCACACAGGAGCAAAGACAAGCAGCGCAGCTTGATGCGTAGTAAAAAAAATAATAAATAGACAACTGGTCGACCTCATTAGAAATAAAAACCCAAAAGATTAGATAGACAAACAAACAAACACATAAATGTGGAGAGAAGGGCAGTGCGCGCAGGAGCAAAGGTAAACAGCAGACAGACCTGAATCCTTATCTTTACAAGGTCTTCCTCAGAACTTTGTTCAGTTTGTCTCGGTGACGGATAATGGAAGGAAGGGCAGGCAACTGGTCGACTTCATTTAAATAAACAAATAAAAAATAAGATAAACTCTCAGGAATAGATAAATAATAACAAAAATTGTAATGTGGAGAAAGCGAGAGCGCGCGAATGCACTCAAGCAAACACAAACAGCACAGCACGATGCATATTTTTTTTAAATTGACAAAATAAATCAAAAATAAATCAAAAATAAAATAAGTGGAAAAGGCGAGAGTGCGTGAGCACACAGGAGCAAAGACAAGAAGCACAGCTTGATTCGTAGTAAAAAAAAAATAATAAATAGACAACTGGTCGACCTCATTAGAAATAAAAACCCAAAAGATTATATAGACAAACAAACAAACACATAAATGTGGAGAGAAGGGCAGTGCGTGCAGGAGCAAAGGTAAACTGCAGACAGACCTGAATCCTTATCTTTACAAGGTCGACCTCAGAACTTTGTTCAGTTTGTCTCGGTGACGGATAATGGAAGGAAGGGCAGGCAACTGGTCGACTTCATTTAAATAAACAAATAAAAAATAAGATAAACTCTCAGGAATAGTTAAATAATAACATAAATTGTAAAGTGGAGAAAGCGAGAGCGCGCGAATGCACTCAAGCAAACACAAACAGCACAGCACGATGCGTATTTTGTTTTAAATTGACAAAATAAATCAAAAATAAATCAAAAATAAAAATAAGTGGAAAAGGCGAGAGTGCGCGAGCACACAGGAGCAAAGACAGCCAGCACAGCATCATGCGTAGTAAAAAAAATAATAAATAGACAACTGATCGACCTCATTAGAAATAAAAACCCAAAAGATTAGATAGACAAACAAACAAAAACATTAATGTGGAGAGAAGGGCAGTGCACGCAGGAGCAAAGGTAAACAGCAGACAGACCTGAATCCTTATCTTTCAAGGTCGACCTCAGAACTTTGTTCAGTTTGTCTTGGTGATGGATAATGGAAGGAAGGGCAGGCAACTGGTCGACTTCATTTAAATAAACAAATAAAAAATAAGGTAAACTCTCAGGAATAGGTAAATAATACAAAAAAATTGTAAAGTGGAGAAAGCGAGAGCGCGCGAATGCACTCAAGCAAACACAAGCAGCACAGCACGATGCGTATTTTTCTTTTAAAATTGACAAAATAAATCAAAAATAAATCAAAAATAAAAATAAGTGGAAAAGGCGAGAGTGCGCGAGCACACAGGAGCAAAGACAAGCAGCCCAGCTTGATGCGTAGTAAAAAAAATAATAAATAGACAACTGGTCGACCTCATTAGAATAAAAACCCAAAATATTAGATAGACAAACAAACAAACACATAAATGTGCAGAGAAGTGCAGTGCGCGCAGGAGCAAAGGTATACAGCAGACAGACCTGAATCCTTATCTTTACAAGGTCGACCTCAGAACTTTGTTCAGTTTGTCTCGGTGACGGATAATGGAAGGAAGGGCAGGCAACTGGTCGACTTCATTTAAATAAACAAATAAAAAATAAGATAAACTCTCAGGAATAGATAAATAATAACAAAAAAATTGTAAAGTGGAGAAAGCGAGAGCGCGCGAATGCACTCAAGCAAACACAAACAGCACGGCACGATGCGTATTTTTTTTAAATTGACAAAATAAATCAAAAATAAATCAAAAATAAAAATAAGTGGAAAAGGCGAGAGTGCGCGAGCACACAGGAGCAAAGACAAGCAGCACAGCTTGATGCGTAGTAAAAAAAATAATAAATAGACAACTGGTCGACCTCATTAGAAATAAAAACCCAAAAGATTAGATAGACAAACAAACAAACACATAAATGTGGAGAGAAGGGCAGTGCGGGCAGGAGCAAAGGTAAACAGCAGAAAGACCTGAATCCTTATCTTTACAAGGTCTTCCTCAGAACTTTGTTCAGTTTGTCTCGGTGACGGATAATGGAAGGAAGGGCAGGCAACTGGTCGACTTCATTTAAATAAACAAATAAAAAAAGATAAACCTCTCAGGAATAGATAAATAATAACAAAAAAATTGTAAAGTGGAGAAAGCGAGAGCGCGCGATTGCACTCAAGCAAACACAAACAGCAAGGCACGATGCGAATTTTATTTAAATTGACAAAATAAATCAAAAATAAATCAAAAATAAAAATAAGTGGAAAAGGCGAGAGTGCGCGAGCACACAGGAGCAAAGACAAGCAGCGCAGCTTGATGCGTAGTAAAAAAAATAATAAATAGACAACTGGTCGACCTCATTAGAAATAAAAACCCAAAAGATTATATAGACAAACAAACAAACACATAAATGTGGAGAGAAGGGCAGTGCGTGCAGGAGCAAAGGTAAACTGCAGACAGACCTGAATCCTTATCTTTACAAGGTCGACCTCAGAACTTTGTTCAGTTTGTCTCGGTGACGGATAATGGAAGGAAGGGCAGGCAACTGGTCGACTTCATTTAAATAAACAAATAAAAAATAAGATAAACTCTCAGGAATAGTTAAATAATAACATAAATTGTAAAGTGGAGAAAGCGAGAGCGCGCGAATGCACTCAAGCAAACACAAACAGCACAGCACCATGCGTATTTTGTTTTAAATTGACAAAATAAATCAAAAATAAATCAAAAATAAAAATAAGTGGAAAAGGCGAGAGTGCGCGAGCACACAGGAGCAAAGACAACCAGCACAGCATCATGCGTAGTAAAAAAAATAATAAATAGACAACTGGTCGACCTCATTAGAAATAAAAACCCAAAAGATTAGATAGACAAACAAACAAAAACATTAATGTGGAGAGAAGGGCAGTGCACGCAGGAGCAAAGGTAAACAGCAGACAGACCTGAATCCTTATCTTTCCAAGGTCGACCTCAGAACTTTGTTCAGTTTGTCTCGGTGATGGATAATGGAAGGAAGGGCAGGCAACTGGTCGACTTCATTTAAATAAACAAATAAAAAAAAAAGTAAACTCTCAGGAATAGGTAAATAATAACAAAAAAATTGTAAAGTGGAGAAAGCGAGAGCGCGCGAATGCACTCAAGCAAACACAAGCAGCACAGCACGATGCGTATTTTTCTTTTAAAATTGACAAAATAAATCAAAAATAAATCAAAAATAAAAATAAGTGGAAAAGGCGAGAGTGCGCGAGCACACAGGAGCAAAGACAAGCAGCGCAGCTTGATGCGTAGTAAAAAAAATAATAAATAGACAACTGGTCGACCTCATTAGAAATAAAAACCCAAAAGATTAGATAGACAAAAACCAAACAAACAACACATAAATGTGGAGAGAAGGGCAGTGCGCGCAGGAGCAAAGGTAAACAGCAGACAGACCTGAATCCTTATCTTTACAAGGTCTTCCTCAGAACTTTGTTCAGTTTGTCTCGGTGACGGATAATGGAAGGAAGGGCAGGCAACTGGTCGACTTCATTTAAATAAACAAATAAAAAATAAGATAAACTCTCAGGAATAGATAAATAATAACAAAAATTGTAATGTGGAGAAAGCGAGAGCGCGCGAATGCACTCAAGCAAACACAAACAGCACAGCACGATGCATATTTTTTTAAATTGACAAAATAAATCAAAAATAAATCAAAAATAAAAATAAGTGGAAAAGGCGAGAGTGCGTGAGCACACAGGAGCAAAGACAAGAAGCACAGCTTGATTCGTAGTAAAAAAAAAATAATAAATAGACAACTGGTCGACCTCATTAGAAATAAAAACCCAAAAGATTATATAGACAAACAAACAAACACATAAATGTGGAGAGAAGGGCAGTGCGTGCAGGAGCAAAGGTAAACTGCAGACAGACCTGAATCCTTATCTTTACAAGGTCGACCTCAGAACTTTGTTCAGTTTGTCTCGGTGACGGATAATGGAAGGAAGGGCAGGCAACTGGTCGACTTCATTTAAATAAACAAATAAAAAATAAGATAAACTCTCAGGAATAGTTAAATAATAACATAAATTGTAAAGTGGAGAAAGCGAGAGCGCGCGAATGCACTCAAGCAAACACAAACAGCACAGCACGATGCGTATTTTGTTTTAAATTGACAAAATAAATCAAAAATAAATCAAAATAAAAATAAGTGGAAAAGGCGAGAGTGCGTGAGCACACAGGAGCAAAGACAACCAGCACAGCATCATGCGTAGTAAAAAAAATAATAAATAGACAACTGGTCGACCTCATTAGAAATAAAAACCCAAAAGATTAGATAGACAAACAAACAAAAACATTAATGTGGAGAGAAGGGCAGTGCACGCAGGAGCAAAGGTAAACAGCAGACAGACCTGAATCCTTATCTTTCCAAGGTCGACCTCAGAACTTTGTTCAGTTTGTCTCGGTGATGGATAATGGAAGGAAGGGCAGGCAACTGGTCGACTTCATTTAAATAAACAAATAAAAAATAAGGTAAACTCTCAGGAATAGGTAAATAATAACAAAAAAATTGTAAAGTGGAGAAAGCGAGAGCGCGCGAATGCACTCAAGCAAACACAAACAGCACAGCACGATGCATATTTTTTTTAAATTGACAAAATAAATCAAAAATAAATCAAAAATAAAAATAAGTGGAAAAGGCGAGAGTGCGCGAGCACACAGGAGCAAAGACAAGAAGCACAGCTTGATTCGTAGTAAAAAAAAATAATAAATAGACAACTGGTCGACCTCATTAGAAATAAAAACCCAAAAGATTATATAGACAAACAAACAAACACATAAATGTGGAGAGAAGGGCAGTGCGTGCAGGAGCAAAGGTAAACTGCAGACAGACCTGAATCCTTATCTTTACAAGGTCGACCTCAGAACTTTGTTCAGTTTGTCTCGGTGACGGATAATGGAAGGAAGGGCAGGCAACTGGTCGACTTCATTTAAATAAACAAATAAAAAATAAGATAAACTCTCAGGAATAGTTAAATAATAACATAAATTGTAAAGTGGAGAAAGCGAGAGCGCGCGAATGCACTCAAGCACACACAAACAACACAGCACGATGCGTATTTTTTTTAAATTGACAAAATAAATCAAAAATAAATCAAAAATAAAAATAAGTGGAAAAGGCGAGAGTGCGCGAGCACACAGGAGCAAAGACAAGCAGCGCAGCTTGATGCGTAGTAAAAAAAATAATAAATAGACAACTGGTCGACCTCATTAGAAATAAAAACCCAAAAGATTAGATAGACAAACAAACAAACACATAAATGTGGAGAGAAGGGCAGTGCGCGCAGGAGCAAAGGTAAACAGCAGACAGACCTGAATCCTTATCTTTACAAGGTCGACCTCAGAACTTTGTTCAGTTTGTCTCGGTGACGGATAAT